>NC_091984.1:152106945-152412922 GCF_044704955.1 Pristiophorus japonicus | reverse complement strand
TGGGGAAACACTTTGCAATGGGGAAACACTGGGTATTGGAGAAACAGTGGGTCATGGGGAAACACTGGGTCATGGGGAAACACTGGGTCCTGGGGAAACATTGGACAGTGGGGAAACACTGGGTAATGGGGACAACACTTGGTAATGGTGACAACACTGGGTAATGGGGACAACACTGGGTATTGGGCAAACACTGGGCATTGGGGAAATACTGGGCATATGCAAACACTCGGCAAATGGAAACACTGGGCATATGGAAACACTGGGCATATGGAAACACTGGGCATTGGGGAAACACTGGGCATTGGGGAAACACTGGGCATCGGGGAAACACTGGGTATCGGGGAAACACTGGATGTTGGGGAATACACTGGATAGTGGGGAAACACAAGGTATTGGGGAAACACAGGGTATTGGGGAAACACGGTGTTGGGGGAAAACACTGGAGAGTGAGGAAACACTGGGTATTGGGGAAAACACTAGATAGTGGGGAAACACTGGGCATTGGGGAAACACTGGGCATTGGGGAAACACTGGGCATTGGGAAACACTTCGCATTGGGGAAACACTTCGCATTGGGGAAACACTTCGCATTGGGGAAACTGCAGGTATTGGTGAAACTCCGGGTATTGGGGAACTACTGGGTATTGGGGAAACACCTTGCAATGGGGAAACACTGGGTATTGGAGAAACAGTGGGTCATGGGGAAACAATGGGCATTGGGGAGACACTGGGCATTGGGGAGACACTGGGCATATGGGAACACTGGGCATTGGGGAAACACTGGGTATCGGGGAAACACAGGGTATCGGGGAAACACTGGGCATATGGAGACACTGGGCATTGGAGAAACACTGAGCATTGGGGAATCACTGGGCATCGGGCAAACACAGGGTATCAGGGTAACACTGGGTCATGGGGAAACACTGGGTCATGGGGAAACTCCGGGTATTGGGGAAACTCCGGGTATTGGGGAAACTCCGGGTATTGGGGAAACTCCGGGTATTGGGGAAACTCCGGGTATTGGGGGAAAACACTGGGTAGTGGTGGAACACTGGATAGTGGGGAAATACTGCATATTGGCAAATCACTATATAATGGGGAAACACTGGGTATTGGGGAAACACTGGGTATTGGGGAAACACTGGTTATTGGGGAACACTGGTTGTTGTGGAAGCACTGGGTAGTGGGGAAACACCATGTAACGGGGAAACTCCGGATAATGGGGAAACTCCGGAAAATGGCGAAACTCCGGGTAATGGGGAAACACTGGGTAATGGGGAAACACTGGGCAAATGGAAACACTCGGCAAATGGAAACACTGGGCATTGGGGAGACACTGGGCATATGGAAACACTGGGCATTGGGGAAACACTGGGTATCGGGGAAACACTGGGTATCAGGGAAACACTGGGTTTCGGGGAAACACTGGGTCATGGGGAACACTGGATCATGGGGAAAAACTGGATCATGGGGAAACACAGTCATGGGGAAACACTGGGTATCGGGGAAACACTGGATATTTGGGAACACTGAGTAATGGGGAACACTGAGTAATGGGGACACTTGGTAATGGGGAAAAACTGGATAACGGGGAAACACTGGGTATGGGGAAACACTGGGTATGGGGAAACACTGGGTATTGGGGGAAACACTGGGTCATGGGGCAAAACACTGGGTCGTGGGGAAACACTGCCTATTGGCGAATCACTATGTAATTGGGAAACACTGGATTTTGGGGAAACACTGGGTAGTGGGGAAACACTGGGTACTGGGGAAACATTGGGTGCTGGGGAAACTCCGGGTAATGGGGAAACATTGGATACTGGGGAAACATTGGGTACTGGGGAAACGCCGGGTACTGGGGAAACTCCGGGTATTGGGGAAACTCCGGGTAATGGAGAAACTCCGGGTAATGGAGAAACTCCGTGTAATGGGTAATCTCCGGGTAATTCGGAAACACTAAGTAATTGGGGAAACACTGGGTATTGTAAAAACACTGGGTAATGGGAAAACACTGGGCATTAGGGGGAAACACTGGGTATTGGGAAAACACAGGGTATTGGGGAGCACTGGGTAATGGGGAAACACTGGGTATTGGGGTAACTCTGGATATTGGGGAAACACTGGGTACTGGGAAAACTCCGGCTACTGTGAAAACTCCGGGTACTGGGGAATCTCCGGGGACTGGGGAAACTTCGGGTAATTATGAAACTCCGGGTAATTATGAAACTCCGGGTATTGGGGAAACTCCGGGTATTGGGGAAACTCCGGGTATTGGGGAAACTCCGGGTATTGGGGAACACTGGGTACTGGGGAAACACTGGGTATTGGGGAAACTCCAGATATTGGGGAAACACTGGGTATGGGGGAAACACTGGGTATTGGGGGAAACACTGGGTCATGGGAGAAAACACTGGGTCGTGGGGAACCACTGCCTATTGGCGAATCACTATGTAATTGGGAAACAATGGATTTTGGGGAAACACTGGGTAGTGGGGAAACACTGGGTACTGGGGAAACATTGGGTACTGGGGAAACTCCGGTAATGGGGAAACATTGGATAGTGGGGAAACATTGGGTACTGGGGAAACACTGGGTACTGGGGAAACTCCGGGTATTGGGGAAACTCCGGGTAATGGAGAAACTCCGGGTAATGGGTAAATTCTGGGTAATTCGGAAACACTAAGTAATGGGGGAAACACTGGGTATCGGGGAAACACTGGGTATCAGGGAAACACTGGGTTTCGGGGAAACACTGGGTCATGGGGAACACTGGATCATGGGGAAAAACTGGATCATGGGGAAACACAGTCATGGGGAAACACTGGGTATCGGGGAAACACTGGGTATTTGGGAACACTGAGTAATGGGGAACACTGAGTAATGGGGACACTTGGTAATGGGGAAAAACTGGATAACGGGGAAACACTGGGTATGGGGAAACACTGGGTATGGGGAAACACTGGGTATTGGGGGAAACACTGGGTCATGGGGCAAAACACTGGGTCGTGGGGAAACACTGCCTATTGGCGAATCACTATGTAATTGGGAAACACTGGATTTTGGGGAAACACTGGGTAGTGGGGAAACACTGGGTACTGGGGAAACATTGGGTGCTGGGGAAACTCCGGGTAATGGGGAAACTTGGATACTGGGGAAACATTGGGTACTGGGGAAACGCCGGGTACTGGGGAAACTCCGGGTATTGGGGAAACTCCGGGTAATGGAGAAACTCCGGGTAATGGAGAAACTCCGTGTAATGGGTAATCTCCGGGTAATTCGGAAACACTAAGTAATTGGGGAAACACTGGGTATTGGAAAAACACTGGGTAATGGGAAAACACTGGGCATTAGGGGGAAACACTGGGTATTGGGAAAACACAGGGTATTGGGGAGCACTGGGTAATGGGGAAACACTGGGTATTGGGGTAACTCTGGATATTGGGGAAACACTGGGTACTGGGAAAACTCCGGCTACTGTGAAAACTCCGGGTACTGGGGAATCTCCGGGGACTGGGGAAACTTCGGGTAATTATGAAACTCCGGGTAATTATGAAACTCCGGGTATTGGGGAAACTCCGGGTATTGGGGAAACTCCGGGTATTGGGGAAACTCCGGGTATTGGGGAACACTGGGTACTGGGGAAACACTGGGTATTGGGGAAACTCCAGATATTGGGGAAACACTGGGTATGGGGGAAACACTGGGTATTGGGGGAAACACTGGGTCATGGGAGAAAACACTGGGTCGTGGGGAACCACTGCCTATTGGCGAATCACTATGTAATTGGGAAACAATGGATTTTGGGGAAACACTGGGTAGTGGGGAAACACTGGGTACTGGGGAAACATTGGGTACTGGGGAAACTCCGGTAATGGGGAAACATTGGATAGTGGGGAAACATTGGGTACTGGGGAAACACTGGGTACTGGGGAAACTCCGGGTATTGGGGAAACTCCGGGTAATGGAGAAACTCCGGGTAATGGGTAAATTCTGGGTAATTCGGAAACACTAAGTAATGGGGGAAACACTGGGTATTGGGAAAACACTGGTTAATGGGAAAACACTGGGCATTAGGGGGAAACTCCGGGTAATGGGGAAACATTAGATAGTAGGGAAACACTGGGTACTGGGAAAACCTCGGGTACTGGGGAAACCCCGGGTACTGGGGAAACTCCAGGTATTCAGGAAACACTGGGTAATGGGGAAACTCCGGGTAATGGGGAAACTCCGGGTAATGGGGAAACACTGGGTATTGCAGAAACACTGGGTATTGGGGAAACACTGGGTATTGGGGAAGCACTGGGTTATGGGGAAGGACTCATATTGGGGAAACACTGGGTATTGGGGAAACACTGGGTATTGGGGATACATTGGGTCATGGGGAAACACTGGGTCATGGGGAAACATTGGATAGTGGGGAAATATTGGATAGTGGGGAAACACTGGATAATGGTGAAAACACTGGGTAATGGGGAAACACTGCGTGTCGGGGAAACACTCGGTATTGGGCAAACACTGGGTCTTGGGGAAATACTGGGCATTGGGGAAACACTGGGCATTGGGGAAACACTTCGCATTGAGGAAACACTTCGCATTGGGGAAACACTTCGCATTGGGGAAACACTTCGCATTGGGGAAACACTTCGCATTGGGGAAACTCCAGGTACTGGTGAAACTCCAGGTATTGGTGAAACTCCAGGTATTGGGGAACTACTGGGTATTGGGGAAACACTTTGCAATGGGGAAACACTGGGTATTGGAGAAACAGTGGGCCATGGGGAAACACTGGGTCATGGGGAAACACTGGGTCATGGGGAAACATTGGACAGTGGGGAAACACTGGGTAATGGGGACAACACTGGGTAATGGGGACAACACTGGGTAATGGGGAAACACTGGGTATTGGGCAAACACTGGGCATTGGGGAAATACTGGGCATATGCAAACACTGGGCATATGGAAACACTGGGCATATGGAAACACTGGGCATTGGGGAAACACTGGGCATTGGGGAAACACTGGGCATCGGGGGAAAACACTGGATAGTGGGGAAACACTGGGTAATGGGGAAACACTGTGAATTGGGGAAACACTAGGTTATGGGGAAAGACGAGTATCGGTGAAACACTGGGTATTGGGGAAACACTGGGTCTTGGGGAAACACCGGGTATTGGGGAAACACCGGGTATTGGGGAAACACTGGGACATGGGGAAACACTGTGACATGGGGAAACACTGGGTCATGGGGAAACATTGGACAGTGGGGAAGCACTATGCATATGGAAACTCTGGGTATCGGGGAAACACTGGGTATCGGGGAAACACTGGGTATTTGGGAACACTGAGTAATGGGGACACTTGGTAATGGGGAAAAACTGGGTAACGGGGAAACACTGGATATGGGGAAACACTGGGTATTGGGGGAAACACTGGGTCATGGGGCAACACACTGGGTCGTGGGGAAACAGTGCCTATTGGCGAATCACTATGTATTTGGGAAACACTGGATTTTGGGGAAACACTGGGTAGTGGGGAAACACTGGGTACTGGGGAAACATTGGGTACTGGGGAAACTCCGGGTAATGGGGAAACATTGGATACTGGGGAAACACCGGGTACTGGGGAAACTCCGGGTACTGGGGAAACTTCGGGTAATGGAGAAACTCCGGATAATGGGTAAACTCCGGGTAATTCGGAAACACTAAGTAATTGGGGAAACACTGGGTATTGGGAAAACACTGGGTAATGGGAAAACACTGGGCAGTAGGGGGAAACACTGGGTATTGGGGAAACACAGGGTATTGGGGAACACTGGGTAATTGGGAAACACTGGGTAATGGGGAAACACTGGGTATTGGGGAAACTCTGGATATTGGGGAAACACTGGGTACTGGGAAAACACTGGGTACTGGGATAAACTCCGGCTACTGTGAAAACTCCGGGTACTGGGGAATCTCCGGGTACTGGGGAAAATCCGGGTAATTATGAAACTCTGGGTAATTATGAAACTCCGGGTATTGGGGAAGCTCCGGGTATTGGGGAAATTCCGGGTATTGTGGAAACTCCGGGTATTGGGGAACACTGGTACTGGGGAAACACTGGGTATTGGGGAAACTCCAGATATTGGGGAAACAATGGGTATGGGGGAAACACTGGGTATTGGGGGAAACACTGGGTCATGGGGCAAAACATTGGGTCGTGGGGAAACACTGCCTATTGGCGAATCACTATGTAATTGGGAAACACTGGATTTTGGGGAAACACTGGGTAGTGGGGAAACACTGGGTACTGGGGAAACATTGGGTACTGGGGAAACTCCGGTAAAGGGGAAACATTGGATACTGGGGAAACATTGGGTACTAGGGAAACACCGGGTACTGGGGAAACTCCGGGTATTGGGTAAACTCTGGGTAATTCGGAAACACTAAGTAATTGGGGAAACACTGGGTATTGGGAAAACACGGGGTAATGGGAAAACACTGGGCATTAGGGGGAAACACTGGGTATTGGGGAAACACTGGGTATTGGGGAACACTGGGTATTGGGGAAACTCTGGATATTGGGGAAACACTGGGTACTGTGAAAACTCCGGGTACTGGGGAATCTCCGGGTACTGTGAAAACTCCGGGTACTGGGGAATCTCCGGGTACTGGGGAAACTCCGGGTAATTATGAAACTCCGGGTAATTATGAAACTCCGGGTATTGGGGAAGCTCCGGCTATTGGGAAAACTCCGGGTATTGGGAAAACTCTGGGTATTGGGGAACACTGGGTACTGGGGAAACACTGGGTATTGGGGAAACTCCAGATATTGGGGAAACACTGGGTATGGGGGAAACACTGGGTATTGGGGGAAACACTGGGTCATGGGGCAAAACACTGGGTCGTGGGGAACCACTGCCTATTGGCGAATCACTATGTAATTGGGAAACACTGGATTTTGGGGAAACACTGGGTAGTGGGGAAACACTGGGTATTGGGGAAACATTGGGTACTGGGGAAACATTGGATAGTGGGGAAACATTGGGTACTGGGGAAACACCGGTTACTGGGGAAACTCCGGGTATTGCGGAAACTCCGGGTAATGGAGAAACTCCGGGTAATGGAGAAACTCCGGGTAATGGAGAAACTCCGGGTAATGGGTAAACTCCGGGTAATTCGGAAACACTAAGTAATGGGGGAAACACTGGGTATTGGGAAAACACTGGGTAATGGGAAAACACTGGGCATTAGGGGGAAACACTGGGGAAACATTGGGTACTGGGGAAACTCCGAGTAATGGGGAAACATTGGATAGTGGGGAAACCCCGGGTACTGGGGAAACTCCGGGTATGGGGGAAACTCCAGGTATTCAGGAAACACTGGGTAATGGGGAAACTCTGGGTAATGGGGAAACTCCGGGTAATGAGGAAACTCCGGGTAATGGGGAAACACTGGGTAATGGGGAAACACTGGGTATTGGGGAAGCACTGGGTTATGGCGAAGGACTCGTATTAGGGAAACACTGGGTATTGGGGAAACACTGGGTATTGGGGATACATTGGGTCATGGGGAAACACTGGGTCATGGGGAAACATTGGATAGTGGGGAAATATTGGATAGTGGGGAAACACTGGATAGTGGGGAAACACTGGGTAATGGGGGAACACTGGGCATTGGGGAAACACTTCGCATTGGGGAAACACTTCGCATTGGGGAAACTCCAGGTATTGGTGAAACTCCAGGTATTGGGGAACTACTGGGTATTGGGGAACACTTTGCAATGGGGAAACACTGGGTATTGGAGAAACAGTGGGTCATGGGGAAACACTGGGTCATGGGGAAACACTGGGTCATGGGGAAACATTGGACAGTGGGGAAACACTGGGTAATGGGGACAACACTGGGTAATGGTGACAACACTGGGTATTGGGCAAACACTGGGTATTGGGCAAACACTGGGCATTGGGGAAATACTGGGCATATGCAAACACTGGGCATATGGAAACACTGGGCATATGGAAACACTGGGCATATGAAACACTGGGCATTGGGGAAACACTGGGCATTGGGGAAACACTGGGCATCGGGGAAACACTGGGCATCGGGGAAACACTGGGCATCGGGAAACACTGGATGTTGGGGAAAACACTGGATAGTGGAGAAACATAGGGTATTGGGGAAACACAGGGTATTGGGGAAAAACGACGTTGGGGGAAAACACTGGAGAGTGGGGAAACACTGGGTATTGGGGAAAACACTAGATAGTGGGGAAACACTGGGTAATGGGGAAACACTGGGCATTGGGGAAACACTGGGCATTGGGGAAACACTGGGCATTGGGGAAAAACTTCGCATTGGGGAAACACTTCGCATTGGGGAAACTCCAGGTATTGGTGAAACTCCAGGTATTGGGGAACTACTGGGTATTGGGGAAACACCTTCCAAGGTGGAAACACTGGGTATTGGAGAAACAGTGGGTCATGGGGAAACAATGGGCATTGGGGAGACACTGGGCATTGGGGAGGCACTGGGCATATGGAAACACTGGGCATTGGGGAAACACTGGGTATCGGGGAAACACAGGGTATCGGGGAAACACTGGGCATATGGAGACACTGGGCATTGGAGAAACACTGAGCATTGGGGAATCACTGGGCATCGGGCAAACACAGGGTATCAGGGTAACACTGGGTCATGGGGAAACACTGGGTCATGGGGAAACACTGGGTCATAGGGAAACTCCGGGTATTGGGGAAACTCCGGGTATTGGGGAAACTCCGGGTATTGGGGAAACTCCGGGTATTGGGGAAATTCCGGGTATTGGGGAAACTCCGGGTATTGGGGAAACTCCGGGTATTGGGGAAACTACGGGTATTGGGGGAAAACACTGGGTAGTGGGGGAACACTGGATAGTGGGGAAACACTGCATATTGGCAAATCACTCTGTAATGGGGAAACACTGGGTATTGGGGAAACACTGGGTATTGGGGAAACACTGGTTATTGGGGAACACTGGTTGCTATGGAAGCACTGGGTAGTGGGGAAACACCATGTAATGGGGAAACTCCGGATAATGGGGAAACTCCGGAAAATGGCGAAACTCCGGGTAATGGGGAAACACTGGGTAATGGGGAAACACTGGGTATTGGGGAAACACTGGGTATTGGGGAAGCACTGGGTTATGGGGAAGGACTCGTATTGGGGAAACACTGGGTATTGGGGAAACACTGGGTATTGGGGATACATTGGGTCATGGGGAAACACTGGGTCATGGGGAAACATTGGATAGTGGGGAAATATTGGATAGTGGGGAAACACTGGATAATGGTGAAAACACTGGGTAATGGGGAAACACTGCGTATCGGGGAAACACTCGGTATTGGGCAAACACTGGGTCTTGGGGAAACACTGGGCATTGGGGAAACACTGGGCATTGGGGAAACACTTCGCATTGGGAAAACTCCAGGTATTGGGGAACTACTGGGTATTGGGGAAACACTTTGCAATGGGGAAACACTGGGTATTGGAGAAACAGTGGGTCATGGGGAAACACTGGGTCATGGGGAAACACTGGGTCATGGGGAAACATTGGACAGTGGGGACAACACTGGGTAATGGTGACAACACTGGGTAATGGGCAAACACTGGGCATTGGGGAAATACTGGGCATATGCAAACACTGGGCATATGGAAACACTGGGCATATGGAAACACTGGGCATATGGAAACACTGGGCATTGGGGAAACACTGGGCATTGGGGAAACACTGGGCATTGGGAAAACACTGGGCATCGGGGAAACACTGGGTATCGGGGAAACACTGGGTATCGGGAACACTGGATGTTGGGGAAAACACTGGATAGTGGGGAAACACAAGGTATTGGGGAAACACAGGGTATCGGGGAAACACGGTGTTGGGGGAAAACACTGGAGAGTGGGGAAACACTGGGTATTGGGGAAAACACTAGATAGTGGGGAAACACTGGGTAATGGGGAAACACTGGGCATTGGGGAAACACTGGGCATTGGGGAAACACTTCGCATTGGGGAAACACTTCGCATTGGGGAAACACTTCGCATTGGGGAAACACTTCGAATTGGGGAAACTCCAGGTATTGGTGAAACTCCAGGTATTGGGGAACTACTGGGTATTAGGGAAACACCTTGCAATGGGGAAACACTGGGTATTGGAGAAACAGTGGGTCATGGGGAAACAATGGGCATTGGGGAGACACTGGGCATTGGGGAGACACTGGGCATATGGAAACACTGGGCATTGGGGAAACACTGGGTATCGGGGAAACACAGGGTATCGGGGAAACACTGGGCATATGGAGACACTGGGCATTGGAGAAACACTGAGCATTGGGGAATCACTGGGCATCGGGCAAACACAGGGTATCAGGGTAACACTGGGTCATGGGGAAACACTGGGTCATGGGGAAACACTGGGTCATGGGGAAACTCCGGGTATTGGGGAAACTCCGGGTATTGGGGAAACTCCAGGTATTGGGGAAACTCCGGGTATTGGGGAAACTCCGGGTATTGGGGAAACTCCGGGTATTGGGGAAACTCCGGGTATTGGGGGAAAACACTGGGTAGTGGTGGAACACTGGATAGTGGGGAAACACTGCATATTGGCAAATCACTATGTAATGGGGAAACACTGGGTATTGGGGAAACACTGGGTATTGGGGAAACACTGGTTATTGGGGAACACTGGTTGTTGTGGAAGCACTGGGTAGTGGGGAAACACCATGTAATGGGGAAACTCCGGATAATGGGGAAACTCCGGAAAATGGCGAAACTCCGGGTAATGGGGAAACACTGGGTAATGGGGAAACACTGGGCAAATGGAAACACTCGGCAAATGGAAACACTGTGCATTGGGGAGACACTGGGCATATGGAAACACTGGGCATTGGGGAAACACTGGGTATCGGGGAAACACTGGGTATCAGGGAAACACTGGGTTTCGGGGAAACACTGGGTCATGGGGAACACTGGATCATGGGGAAAAACTGGATCATGGGGAAACACAGTCATGGGGAAACACTGGGTATCGGGGAAACACTGGGTATTTGGGAACACTGAGTAATTGGAACACTGAGTAATGGGGACACTTGGTAATGGGGAAAAACTGGATAACGGGGAAACACTGGGTATGGGGAAACACTGGGTATGGGGAAACATTGGGTATTGGGGGAAACACTGGGTCATGGGGCAAAACACTGGGTCGTGGGGAAACACTGCCTATTGGCGAATCACTATGTAATTGGGAAACACTGGATTTTGGGGAAACACTGGGTAGTGGGGAAAGACTGGGTACTGGGGAAACATTGGGTGCTGGGGAAACTCCGGGTAATGGGGAAACATTGGATACTGGGGAAACATTGGGTACTGGGGAAACACCGGGAACTGGGGAAACTCCGGGTATTGGGGAAACTCCGGGTAATGGAGAAACTCCGGGTAATGGAGAAACTCCGGGTAATGGGTAATCTCCGGGTAATTCGGAAACACTAAGTAATTGGGGAAACACTGGGTATTGGAAAAACACTGGGTAATGGGAAAACACAGGGCATTAGGGGGAAACACTGGGTATTGGGGAAACACAGGGTATTGGGGAAACTCTGGATATTGGGGAAACACTGGGTACTGGGAAAACTCCGGCTACTGTGAAAACTCCGGGTACTGGGGAATCTCCGGGGACTGGGGAAACTCCGGGTAATTATGAAACTCCGGTTAATTATGAAACTCCGGGAACTGGGGAAGCTCCGGGTATTGGGGAAGCTCCGGGTATTGGGGAAGCTCCGGGTATTGGGGAAACTCCGGGTATTGGGGAACACTGGGTACTGGGGAAACACTGGGTACTGGGGAAACTCCAGATATTGGGGAAACACTGGGTATGGGGGAAACACTGGGTATTGGGGGAAACACTGGGTCATGGGAGAAAACACTGGGTCGTGGGGAACCACTGCCTATTGGCGAATCACTATGTAATTGGGAAACAATGGATTTTGGGGAAACACTGGGTAGTGGGGAAACACTGGGTACTGGGGAAACATTGGGTACTGGGGAAACTCCGGTAATGGGGAAACATTGGATAGTGGGGAAACATTGGGTACTGGGGAAACACTGGGTACTGGGGAAACTCCGGGTATTGGGGAAACTCCGGGTAATGGAGAAACTCCGGGTAATGGGTAAACTCTGGGTAATTCGGAAACACTGGGTATTGCAGAAACACTGGGTATTGGGGAAACACTGGGTATTGGGGAAGCACTGGGTTATGGGGAAGGACTCATATTGGGGAAACTCCGGGTAATGGGGAAACATTGGATAGTAGGGAAACACTGGGTACTGGGAAAACCCCGGGTACTGGGGAAACCCCGGGTACTGGGGAAACTCCAGGTATTCAGGAAACACTGGGTAATGGGGAAACTCCGGGTAATGGGGAAACTCCGGGTAATGGGGAAACACTGGGTATTGCAGAAACACTGGGTATTGGGGAAACACTGGGTATTGGGGAAGCACTGGGTTATGGGGAAGGACTCATATTGGGGAAACACTGGGTATTGGGGAAACACTGGGTATTGGGGATACATTGGGTCATGGGGAAACACTGGGTCATGGGGAAACATTGGATAGTGGGGAAATATTGGATAGTGGGGAAACACTGGATAATGGTGAAAACACTGGGTAATGGGGAAACACTGCGTATCGGGGAAACACTCGGTATTGGGGAAACACTGGGTCTTGGGGAAACACTGGGCATTGGGGAAACACTGGGCATTGGGGAAACACTTCGCATTGGGGAAACACTTCGCATTGGGGAAACACTTCGCATTGGGGAAACTCCAGGTATTGGTGAAACTCCAGGTATTGGGGAACTACTGGGTATTGGGGAAACACTTTGCAATGGGGAAACACTGGGTATTGGAGAAACAGTGGACCAAGGGGAAACACTGGGTCGTGGGGAAACACTGGGTCATGGGGAAACATTGGACAGTGGGGAAACACTGGGTAATGGGGACAACACTGGATAATGGGGACAACACTGGGCAATGGGGAAACACTGGGTATTGGGCAAACACTGGGCATTGGGGAAATACTGGGCATATGCAAACACTGGGCATATGGATACACTGGGCATATTGAAACACTGGGCATTGGGGAAACACTGGGCATCGGGGAAAC
This sequence comes from Pristiophorus japonicus, assembly GCF_044704955.1. Classification (NCBI taxonomy): domain Eukaryota; kingdom Metazoa; phylum Chordata; class Chondrichthyes; family Pristiophoridae; genus Pristiophorus; species Pristiophorus japonicus. Next base: position 152,399,741 of record NC_091984.1, on the reverse strand, counting down.
ACTGGGCATCGGGGAAACACTGGGTATCGGGGAAACACTGGATAGTGGGGAAACACAGGATATTGGGGAAACACAGGATATTGGGGAAACACGGTGTTGGGGGAAAACACTGGATAGCGGGGAAACAGTGGGAATTGGGGAAACACTGGGTCATGGGGAAACATTGGACAGTGGGGAAACACTGGGTAATGGGGACAACACTGGGTAATGGGGACAACACTGGGTAATGGGGAAACACTGGGTATTGGGCAAACACTGGGCATTGGGGAAATACTGGGCACCGGGGAAACACTGGGCATATGGAAACACTGGGCATATGGAAACACTGGGCATTGGGGAAACACTGGGCATTGGGGAAACACTGGGCATCGGGGAAACACTGGGCATCGGGGAAACACTGGGCATCGGGGAAACACTGGGTGTTGGGGAAACACTGGATAGTGGGGAAAACACTGGATAGTGGGGAAACACAGGATATAGGGGAAACACAGGATATTGGGGAAACACGGTGTTGGGGGAAAACACTGGATAGCGGGGAAACACTGGGTATTGGGGAAAACACTAGATAGTGGGGAAACACTGGGCATTGGGGAAACACTGGGCATTGGGGAAACACTTCGCATTGGGGAAACACTTCGCATTGGGGAAACACTTCGCATTGGGGAAACACTTCGCATTGGGGAAACTCCAGGTATTGGTGAAACTCCAGGTATTGGGGAACTACTGGGTATTGGGGAAACACCTTGCAATGGGGAAACACTGGGTATTGGAGAAACAGTGGGTCATGGGGAAAAACTGGGCATTGGGGAGACACTGGGTATTGGGGAGACACTGGGCATATGGAAACACTGGGCATTGGGGAAACACTGGGTATCGGGGAAACACTGGGTATCGGGGAAACACTGGGTATCGGGGAAACACTGGGTATTGGGGAATCTCTGGGTATTGGGCAAACTCCGGGTATTGGGGGAAAACACTGGTTAGTTGGGGAGAACACTGGTTAGTGGGGGAACACTGGATTGTGGGGAAACACTGCATATTGGCAAACCACTATGCAATGGGGAAACACTGGGTATTGGGGAAACACTGGGTATTGGGGAAACACTGGATATTGGGGAAAACAATGGTTGATGTGGAAGCACTGGGTAGTGGGGAAACACCATGTAATGGGGAAACTCCGGATAATGGGGAAACTCCGGATAATGGGGAAACTCCGGGTAATGGGGAAACACTGGGTAATGGGGAAACACTGGGCATTGGGGAAACACTGGGCAAATGGAAACCCTGGGCATTGGGGAGACACTGGGCATTGGGGAGACACTGGGCATATGGAAACACTGGGCATTGGGGAAACACTGGGTATCGGGGAAACACTGGGTATCGGGGAAACACTGGGTATCGGGGAACACTGGATCATGGGGGAACACTGGATCATGGGGAAACACTGGGTCATGGGGAAACACTGGGTCATGGGGAAACACAGTGCCATGGGGGAACTCCGGGTATTGGGGGAAAACACTGGATAGTGGGGGAAAACTGGGCATATGGAAACATTGGGCATTGGGGAAACACTGGGCATTGGGGAAACATTGGACATTGGGGAAACACTGGGCATTGGGGAGACACTGGGCATATGGAAACACTGGGCATTGCGGAGACACTGGGTGGCGGGGAAACACTGGTAGCGGGGAAACACTGGGTAGCGGGGAACACTGGGTCATGGGGAAACACTGGGTCATGGGGAAATACTGGGTATTGGGGAAACACTGGGTATTGGGGAAACACTGGGTATTGGGGAAACACTGGTTGCTGTGGAAGCACTGGGTAGTGGGGAAACACCATGTAATGGGGAAACTCCGGATAATGGGGAAACTCCGGGTAATGGGGAAACTCCGGGTAATGGGGAAACTCCGGGTTATGGGGAAACACTGGGCATTGGGGAAACACTGGGCATTGGGGAAACACTGGGTATCGGGGAAACACTGGGTATCGGGGAAACACTGGGTCATGGGGAACACTGGATCATGGGGGAACACTGGGTCATGGGGAAACACTGGGTCATGGGGAAACACAGTGTCATGGGGAAACACAGTGTCATGGGGAAACTCCGGGTATTGGGGGAAAACACTGGATAGTGGGGAAAAACTGGGCATATGGAAACATTGGGCATTGGGGAAACACTGGGCATTGGGGAAACACTGGGCATTGGGGAAACATTGGGCATTGGGGAAACACTGGGCATTGGGGAGACACTGGGCATATGGAAACACTGGGCATTGGGGAGACACTGGGTAGCGGGGAAACACTGGGTAGCGGGGAAACACAGGGTCATGGGGAACACTGGGCCATTGGGGGAAAACTGTGTATTGGGGGAAACACTGGGTCATGGGGCAAAACACTGGGCCGTGGGGAAAAACTGGGTCATGGGGAAACACTGGGAAATTGGGAAACTCCAGATATTGGGGAAACACTGGGTATTGGGGAAACACTGGGTATTGGGGAAACACTGGGTACTGTGGAAGCACTGGCTAGTGGGATAACTCCATGTAATGGGGAAACTCCGGGTAATATGGAAACTCCGGGTAATAGGGAAACTCCGGGTAATAGGGAAACTCCAGATAATGGAGAAACACTGGGTAATGGGGAAACACTGGGCACATGGAAACACTGGGCATATGGAAACACTGGGCATTGGGGAAACACTGGGTATCGGGGAAACACTGGGTATCGGGGAAACACTGGGTATCGGGGGAACACAGGGTATCGGGGGAATACAGGGTCATGGGGAAACACAGTGCCATGGGGAGACTCTGGGTATTGGGGGAAAACATTGGATAGTGGTGAAACACTGGGCATATGGAAACATTGGGCATTGGGGAAACACTGGGCATTGGGGAAACACTGGGAATATGGAAACATTGGGCATTGGGGAGACACTGGGCATATGGAAACACTGGGCATTGGGGAGACACTGGGTATCAGGGAAACACTGGGCATTGGGGAAACAATGGGCACTTGGGAAACACTGTGTATCGGGGGGAAACACTGGATAGTGGGGAAACACTGGGTCATGGGGAAACACTGGGTCATGGGGAAACACTGGGTATCGGGGAAACACTGGGTATCGGGGAAACACAGGGAATCGGGGAAACACAGGGTATCGGGGAAACAACGGGTCATGGGGAACACTGGGTCATGGGGAAACACTGGGTCATGGGGAAACTCCGGGTATTGGGGAAACTCCGGGTATTGGGGAAACTCCGGGTATTGGGGAAACTCCGGGTATTGGGGGAAAACACTGGGCAGTGGGGGAACACTGGATAGTGGGGAAACACTGCATATGAGCAAATCTCTATGTAATGGGGAAACACTGGATTTTGGGGAAACGCTAGGTATTGGAGAAACACTGGGCATTGGGGAAACACTGGGCATTGGGGAATCACTGGGCATTTGGGAAACACAGGGTATCAGGGTAACACTGGGTCACGGGGAAACAGTGGGTCATGGGGAAACACTGGGTCATGGGGAAACACTGGGTCATGGGGAAACTCCAGATCTTAGTGAAACATTGGGTATTGGGGAAAACACTGGGTGGTGGGGGAACACTGAGTATTAGCAATCACTATGTAATGGGGAAACACTGGGTATTGGGGAAACACTGGGTATTGGGGAAACACTGGGTAGTGGGGAAACTCCATGTAATGGGGAAACTCCGGGTAATGGGGAATCTCCGGGTAATGGGGAAACACTGGGCGTATGGAAACACTGGCATATGGAAACTTTGGTCATTGAGGAAACGCTGGGCATTGGGGAAACACTGGGTTATGGGGAAACACTGGGTTATGAGGAAACACTGGGTTATGGGGAAACACCGGGCAGTGGGGTAAAACACTGGGTAGTGGGGGAAAACACTGGGTATTGGGGGAAAACACTGGGTATTGGGGGAAAACACTGGGTATTGGGGGAACACTGGGTATTGGGGGAACACTGAGTAATGGGAAACACTGAGTAATGGGGAAACACTGGATATTGAGGAAAACACTGGATATTGCGGCAAACACTGGGTAATGGGGAAACACTTGATATTGCGGAAAACACTGGATATCGCGGGAAATACTGGGTAATGGGGAAACTCTGGATATTGGGGGAAAACACTGGGTAGTGGGAAAACACTGCGTGTTGGCGAATCACTATGTAATGGGAAAATACTGGATTTTCGGGAAACGCTGGATATTGCCGAAAACAGTCGGTACTGTGGAAAACACTGGGTATTGGAGAAAACACTGGGTAATGGGGAAACACTGGGTGTTGGGGAAACACTGGATATTGGGAAAACACTGCATATTGTGGAAAACACTGGATATTGGGTGGAAACTGGGTATTGGGGGAAAACTGGGTATTGGGGAAAACACTGAGTATTGGGGAAACTCCGGGTACTGGGGAAACTCCGGTTACTGGGGAAACTCCGGGTACTGGGGAAACTCCGGGTACTGGGGAAACTCCGGGTACTGGGGAAACTCCGGGTATTAGAGAAACAATGGGTAATGGGTACACTCCAGGTAATGGGGAAACTCTGGTATGGGGAAACTCCGGGTAATGGGGAAACACTGTGTGTTGGGGAAACACTGGGTGTTGGGGAAAGACTGGCTAATGGGGAAAGACTGGGTATTGGGGAAACACTGGGTGATGGGGAAACACTGGGTGATGGGGAAACAGTGGGTATTAGGGAAACACTGGGTATTAGGGAAACACTTAAACATTGGATAGTGGGGAAACATTGGATAGTGGGAAAACATTGAATCGTGGGGAAACACTGGATAATGGTGAAAACACTGGGTAATGGGGAATCACTGCGTATCGGGAAAACACTGCGTATCAGGGAAACACTCGGTATTGGGCAAATACTGGGTCTTGGGGAAACACTGGGTCTTGGGGAAACACTGGGTCTTGGGGAAACTCCAGGTATTGATAAAACTCCAGGTATTGTGGAACTATTGGGTATTGGGGAAACACCTTGTAATGGGGAAACACAGGGTATTGGGGAAAGAGTGGGTCATGGGGAAGCACAGGGTCATGGGAAAACACTGGACAGTGGGGAAACACTGGACAGTGGGGACACACTGGGTAATGGGGAAACACTGGGTATTGGGCAAACACTGGGCATTGGGGAACACTGGGCATTGGGGAAACACTGGGCATTGGGGAAACACTGGGCACTGGGGAAACACTGGGTATCGGGGGGAAACACTGGATAGTGGGGAAACACTGGGTATTGGGGAAAGACTAGTATCGGGGAAACACTGGGTATTGGGGAAACACTGGGTCATGAGGAAACACTTGGTTATGGGGATACACTGGGTTATGGGGATACACTGGGTCATGGGGAAACACTGGGTACCGGGGAAACTCCAGGTAATGGGGAAACATTGGATAGTGGGGAAACATTGGGTACTGGGGAAACTCCGGGTATTGGGGAAACTCCGGGTATTGGGGAAACACCGGGTATTGGGGAAACATCGGGTATTGGGGAAACACCGGGTAATGGGTAAACTCCGGGTAATGGGTAAACTCTGGGTAATTCGGAAACACTAATTAATGGGGGAAACACTGGGTATTGGGAAAACACTGGGTAATGGGAAAACACTGGGCATTAGGGGGAAACAGTGGGTATTGGGGAAACACTGGGTATTGGGGAACACTGGGTAATTGGGAAACACTGGGTAATGGGGAAACACTGGGTACTGGGAAAACTCCGGGTACTGGGAAAACTCCGGGTACTGGGGAATCTCCCGGTACTGGGGAAACTCCGGGTAATTATGAAATTCCGGGTATTGGGGAAGCTCCGGGTAGTGGGGAAACACTGGGTATTGGGGGAAACACTGGGTCGTGGGGAAACACTGCCTATTGGCGAATCACTATGTAATTGGGAAACACTGGATTTTGGGGAAACACTGCGTACTGGGGAAACACTGGGTACCGGGGAAACATTGGGTACTGGGGAAACTCCGGGTATTGTGGAAACTCCGGGTATTGGGGAAACTCCGGGTATTGGGGAAACTCCGGGTAATGGGTAAACTCCGGGTAATTCGGAAACACTAAGTAATGGGGGAAACACTGGGTATTGGGAAAACACTGGGTAATGGGAAAACACTGGGCATTAGGGGGAAACAGTGGGTATTGGGGAAACACTGGGTATTGGGGAACACTGGGTAATTGGGAAACACTGGGTAATGGGGAAACACTGGGTACTGGGAAAACTCCGGGTACTGTGAAAACTCCGGGTACTGGGGAATCTCCCGGTACTGGGGAAACTCCGGGTAATTATGAAACTCCGGGTATTGGGGAAGCTCCGGGTATTGGGGAAACACTGGGTATTGGGGGAAACACTGGGTCGTGGGGAAACACTGCCTATTGGCGAATCACTATGTAATTGGGAAACACTGGATTTTGGGTAAACACTGCGTACTGGGGAAACACTGGGTACCGGGGAAACTCCGGGTAATGGGGAAACATTGGATAGTGGGGAAACATTGGGTACTGGGGAAACACCGGGTACTGGGGAAACTCCGGGTATTGGGGAAACTCCGGGTATTGGGGAATCTCCGGGTATTGGGGAAACTGTGGGTAATGGGGAAACTCCGGGTAATGGGTAAACTCTGGGTAATTCGGAAACACTAAGTAATGGGGGAAACACTGGGTATTGGGAAAACACTGGGTAATGGGAAAACACTGGGCATTAGGGGAAACAGTGGGTATTGGGGAAACACTGGGTATTGGGGAACACTGGGTAATTGGGAAACACTGGGTATTGGGAAAACACTGGATAATGGGAAACACTGGGCATTAGGGGGAAACAGTGGGTATTGGGGAAACACTGGGTATTGGGGAACACTGGGTAATTGGGAAACACTGGGTAATGGGGAAACACTGGGTATTGGGGGAAACACTGGGTCATGGGGCAAAACACTGGGTCGTGGGGAAAAACTGCCTATTGGCGAATCACTATGTAATTGGGAAACACTGGATTTTGGGGAAACACTGGGTACTGGGGAAACACTGGGTACCGGGGAAACTCCGGGTAATGGGGAAACATTGGATAGTGGGGAAACATTGGGTACTGGGGAAACACCGGATACTGGGGAAACTCCGGGTATTGGGGAAACTCCGGGTAATGGAGAAACTCCGGGTAATGGGTAAACTCCGGGTAATTCGGAAACACTAAGTAATGGGGGAAACACTGGGTATTGGGAAAACACTGGGTAATGGGAAAACACTGGGCATTAGGGGGAAACACTGGGTATTGGGGAAACATAGGGTATTGGGGAGCACTGGATAATTGGGAAACACTGGGTAATGGGGAAACACTGGGTATTGGGGAAACTCTGGATATTGGGGAAACACTGGGTACTGGGAAAACCCCGGCTACTGTGAAAACTCCGGGTACTGGGGAATCTCCGGGGACTGGGGAAACTCCGGGTAATTATGAAACTCCGGGTAATTATGAAACTCCGGGTATTGGGGAAGCTCCGGGTATTGGGGAAGCTCCGGGTATTGGGGAACACTGGGTACTGGGGAAACACTGGGTATTGGGGAAATTCCAGATATTGGGGAAACACTGGGTATGGGGGAAACACTGGGTATTGGGGGAAACACTGGGTAATGGGAGAAAACACTGGGTCGTGGGGAACCACTGCCTATTGGCGAATCACTATGTAATTGGGAAACAATGGATTTTGGGGAAACACTGGGTAGTGGGGAAACACTGGGTACTGGGGAAACTCCAGGTAATGGGGAAACATTGGATAGTGGGGAAACATTGGGTACTGGGGAAACTCCGGGTATTGGGGAAACTCCGGGTATTGGGGAAACACCGGGTATTGGGGAAACATCGGGTATTGGGGAAACACCGGGTAATGGGTAAACTCCGGGTAATGGGTAAACTCTGGGTAATTCGGAAACACTAATTAATGGGGGAAACACTGGGTATTGGGAAAACACTGGGTAATGGGAAAACACTGGGCATTAGGGGGAAACAGTGGGTATTGGGGAAACACTGGGTATTGGGGAACACTGGGTAATTGGGAAACACTGGGTAATGGGGAAACACTGGGTACTGGGAAAACTCCGGGTACTGTGAAAACTCCGGGTACTGGGGAATCTCCCGGTACTGGGGAAACTCCGGGTAATTATGAAATTCCGGGTATTGGGGAAGCTCCGGGTAGTGGGGAAACACTGGGTATTGGGGGAAACACTGGGTCGTGGGGAAACACTGCCTATTGGCGAATCACTATGTAATTGGGAAACACTGGATTTTGGGGAAACACTGCGTACTGGGGAAACACTGGGTACCGGGGAAACATTGGGTACTGGGGAAACTCCGGGTATTGGGGAAACTCCGGGTATTGGGGAAACTCCGGGTATTGGGGAAACTCCGGGTAATGGGTAAACTCCGGGTAATTCGGAAACACTAAGTAATGGGGGAAACACTGGGTATTGGGAAAACACTGGGTAATGGGAAAACACTGGGCATTAGGGGGAAACAGTGGGTATTGGGGAAACACTGGGTATTGGGGAACACTGGGTAATTGGGAAACACTGGGTAATGGGGAAACACTGGGTACTGGGAAAACTCCGGGTACTGTGAAAACTCCGGGTACTGGGGGATCTCCCGGTACTGGGGAAACTCCGGGTAATTATGAAACTCCGGGTATTGGGGAAGCTCCGGGTATTGGGGAAACACTGGGTATTGGGGGAAACACTGGGTCGTGGGGAAACACTGCCTATTGGCGAATCACTATGTAATTGGGAAACACTGGATTTTGGGGAAACACTGCGTACTGGGGAAACACTGGGTACCGGGGAAACTCCGGGTAATGGGGAAACATTGGATAGTGGGGAAACATTGGGTACTGGGGAAACACCGGGTACTGGGGAAACTCCGGGTATTGGGGAAACTCCGGGTATTGGGGAATCTCCGGGTATTGGGGAAACTCCGGGTAATGGGGAAACTCCGGGTAATGGGTAAACTCTGGGTAATTCGGAAACACTAAGTAATGGGGGAAACACTGGGTATTGGGAAAACACTGGGTAATGGGAAAACACTGGGCATTAGGGGGAAACAGTGGGTATTGGGGAAACACTGGGTATTGGGGAACACTGGGTAATTGGGAAACACTGGGTATTGGGAAAACACTGGATAATGGGAAACACTGGGCATTAGGGGGAAACAGTGGGTATTGGGGAAACACTGGGTATTGGGGAACACTGGGTAATTGGGAAACACTGGGTAATGGGGAAACACTGGGTATTGGGGGAAACACTGGGTCATGGGGCAAAACACTGGGTCGTGGGGAAAAACTGCCTATTGGCGAATCACTATGTAATTGGGAAACACTGGATTTTGGGGAAACACTGGGTACTGGGGAAACACTGGGTACCGGGGAAACTCCGGGTAATGGGGAAACATTGGATAGTGGGGAAACATTGGGTACTGGGGAAACACCGGATACTGGGGAAACTCCGGGTATTGGGGAAACTCTGGGTAATGGAGAAACTCCGGGTAATGGGTAAACTCCGGGTAATTCGGAAACACTAAGTAATGGGGGAAACACTGGGTATTGGGAAAACACTGGGTAATGGGAAAACACTGGGCATTAGGGGGAAACACTGGGTATTGGGGAAACATAGGGTATTGGGGAGCACTGGATAATTGGGAAACACTGGGTAATGGGGAAACACTGGGTATTGGGGAAACTCTGGATATTGGGGAAACACTGGGTACTGGGAAAACCCCGGCTACTGTGAAAACTCCGGGTACTGGGGAATCTCTGGGGACTGGGGAAACTCCGGGTAATGATGAAACTCCGGGTATTGGGGAAGCTCCGGGTATTGGGGAAGCTCCGGGTATTGGGGAACACTGGGTACTGGGGAAACACTGGGTATTGGGGAAATTCCAGATATTGGGGAAACACTGGGTATGGGGGAAACACTGGGTATTGGGGGAAACACTGGGTAATGGGAGAAAACACTGGGTCGTGGGGAACCACTGCCTATTGGCGAATCACTATGTAATTGGGAAACAATGGATTTTGGGGAAACACTGGGTAGTGGGGAAACACTGGGTACTGGGGAAACATTGGGTACTGGGGAAACTCCGGTAATGGGGAAACATTGGATAGTGGGGAAACATTGGGTACTGGGGAAACACTGGGTACTGGGGAAACTCCGGGTATTGGGGAAACTCCGGGTAATGGAAAAACTCCGGGTAATGGGTAAACTCTGGGTAATTCGGAAACACTAAGTAATGGGGGAAACACTGGGTATTGGGAAAACACTGGGTAATGGGAAAACACTGGGCATTAGGGGGAAACACTGGGTACTGGGGAAACATTGGGTACTGGGGAAACTCCGGGTAATGGGGAAACATTGGATAGTAGGGAAACACTGGATACTGGGAAAACCCCGGGTACTGGGGAAACCCCGGGTACTGGGGAAACTCCAGGTATTCAGGAAACACTGGGTAATGGGGAAACTCCGGGTAATGGGGAAACTCCGGGTAATGGGGAAACACTGGGTATTGCAGAAACACTGGGTATTGGGGAAACACTGGGTATTGGGGAAGCACTGGGTTATGGGGAAGGACTCGTATTGGGGAAACACTGGGTATTGGGGAAACACTGGGTATTGGGGATACATTGGGTCATGGGGAAACACTGGGTCATGGGGAAACATTGGATAGTGGGGAAATATTGGATAGTGGGGAAACACTGGATAATGGTGAAAACACTGGGTAATGGGGAAACACTGCGTATCGGGGAAACACTCGGTATTGGTCAAACACTGGGTCTTGGGGAAACACTGGGCATTGGGGAAACACTGGGCATTGGGGAAACACTTCGCATTGGGGAAACACTTCGCATTGGGGAAACACTTCGCATTGGGGAAACTCCAGGTATTGGTGAAACTCCAGGTATTGGGGAACTACTGGGTATTGGGGAAACACTTTGCAATGGGGAAACACTGGTTATTGGAGAAACAGTGGACCATGGGGAAACACTGGGTCATGGGGAAACACTGGGTCATGGGGAAACATTGGACAGTGGGGAAACACTGGGTAATGGGGAAACACTGGGTATTGGGCAAACACTGGGCATTGGGGAAATACTGGGCATATGCAAACACTGGGCATATGGAAACACTGGGCATATGGAAACACTGGGCATATGGAAACACTGGACATTGGGGAAACACTGGGCATTGGGGAAACACTGGGCATCGGGGAAACACTGGGCATCGGGGAAACACTGGGTGTTGGGGAAAACACTGGATAGTGGGGAAAACACTGGATAGTGGGGAAACACAGGATATTGGGGAAACACAGGATATTGGGGAAACACGGTGTTGGGGGAAAACACTGGATAGCGGGGAAACACTGGGTATTGGGGAAAACACTAGATAGTGGGGAAACATTGGGCATTGGGGAAACACTGGGTATTGGGGAAACACTGGGCATTGGGGAAACACTGGGCATTGGGGAAACACTTCGCATTGGGGAAACTCCAGGTATTGGTGAAACTCCAGGTATTGGTGAAACTCCAGGTATTGGGGAAACACCTTACAATGGGGAAACACTCGGTATTGGAAAAACAGTGGGTCATGGGGAAACACTGGGCATTGGGGAGACACTGGGTATTGGGGAGACACTGGGCATATGGAAACACTGGGCATTGGGGAAACACTGGGTATCGGGGAAACACTGGGTATCGGGGAAACACTGGGTATTGGGGAATCTCTGGGTATTGGGGAAACTCCGGGTATTGGGGGAAAACACTGGTTAGTGGGGGAGAACACTGGTTAGTGGGGGAACACTGGATAGTGGGGAAACACTGCATATTGGCAAATCACTATGTAATGGGGAAACACTGGGTATTGGGGAAACACTGGGTATTGGGGAAACACTGGATATTGGGGAAAACACTGGTTGCTGTGGAAGCACTGGGTAGTGGGGAAACACCATGTAATGGGGAAACTCCGGATAATGGGGAAATTCGGATAATGGGGAAACTCCGGGTAATGGGGAAACACTGGGTAATGGGGAAACACTGGGCATTGGGGAAACACTGGGCAAATGGAAACACTGGGCAAATGGAAACACTGGGCATTGGTGAGACACTGGACATATGGAAACACTGGGCATTGGGGAAACACTGGGTATCGGGGAAACACTGGGTATCAGGGAAACACTGGGTATCGGGGAAACACTGGGTCATGGGGAACACTGGATCATGGGGAAACACTGGGTCATGGGGAAACACTGGGCCATGGGGAAACACTGGGTCATGGGGGAACTCCGGGTATTGGGGGAAAACACTGGATAGTGGGGAAAAACTGGGCATATGGAAACATTGGGCATTGGGGAAACACTGGGCATTGGGGAAACACTGGGCATTGGGGAAACACTGGGCATTGGGGAGACACTGGGCATATGGAAACACTGGGCATTGGGTAGACACTGGGTAGCGGGGAAACACTGGTAGCGGGGAAACACTGGGTAGCGGGGAACACTGGGTCATGGGGAAACACTGGGTCATGGGGAAATACTGGGTATTGGGGAAACACTGGGTATTGGGGAAACACTGGGTATTGGGGAAACACTGGTTGCTGTGGAAGCACTGGGTAGTGGGGAAACACCATGTAATGGGGAAACTCCGGGTAATGGGGAAACTCCGGGTAATGGGGAAACTCTGGGTAATGGGGAAACTCCGGGTAATGGGGAAACTCCGGGTAATGGGGAAACACTGGGCATTGGGGAAACACTGGGCATTGGGGAAACACTGGGTATCGGGGAAACACTGGGTATCGGGGAAACACTGGGTCATGGGGAAACACTGGGTCATGGGGAACACTGGATCATGGGGGAACACTGGATCATGGGGGAACACTGGGTCATGGGGAAACACTGGGTCATGGGGAAACACAGGGTCATGGGGAAACACAGTGTCATGGGGAAACTCCGGGTATTGGGGGAAAACACTGGATAGTGGGGAAAAACTGGGCATATGGAAACATTGGGCATTGGGGAAACACTGGGCATTGGGGAAACACTGGGCATTGGGGAAACATTGGGCATTGGGGAAACACTGGGCATTGGGGAGACACTGGGCATATGGAAACACTGGGCATTGGGGAGACACTGGGTATCGGGGAAACACTGGGTAGCGGGGAAACACTGGGTAGCGGGGAAACACTGGGTAGCGGGGAAACACAGGGTCATGGGGAACACTGGGCCATTGGGGGAAAACTGGGTATTGGGGGAAACACTGGGTCATGGGGCAAAACACTGGGCCGTGGGGAAACACTGGGTCATGGGGAAACACTGGGAAATTGGGAAACTCCAGATATTGGGGAAACACTGGGTATTGGGGAAACACTGGGTATTGGGGAAACACTGGGTACTGTGGAAGCACTGGGTAGTGGGATAACTCCATGTAATGGGGAAACTCCGGGTAATAGGGAAACTCCGGGTAATAGGGAAACTCCAGATAATGGAGAAACACTGAGTAATGGGGAAACACTGGGCACATGGAAACACTGGGCATATGGAAACACTGGGCATTGGGGAAACACTGGGTATCGGGGGAACACTGGGTATCGGGGGAACACTGGGTATCGGGGGAACACAGTGTATCGGGGGAATACAGGGTCATGGGGAAAGACAGTGCCATGGGGAGACTCCGGGTATTGGGGGAAAACACTGGATAGTGGTGAAACACTGGGCATATGGAAACATTGGGCATTGGGGAAACACTGGGCATTGGGGAAACACTGGGAATATGGAAACATTGGGCATTGGGGAGACACTGGGCATATGGAAACACTGGGCATTGGGGAGACACTGGGTATCGGGGAAACACTGGGCATTGGGGAAACAATGGGCACTTGGGAAACACTGTGTATCGGGGGAAAACACTGGATAGTGGGGAAACACTGGGTCATGGGGAAACACTGGGTCATGGGGAAACACTGGATAGTGGGGAATCACTGGGTATCGGGGAAACACTGGGTATCGGGGAAACACAGGGAATCGGGGAAACACAGGGAATCGGGGAAACACAGGGTATCGGGGAAACAACGGGTCATGGGGAACACTGGGTCATGGGGAAACACTGGGTCATGGGGAAACTCCGGGTATTGGGGAAACTCCGGGTATTGGGGAAACTCCGGGTATTGGGGAAACTCCGGGTATTGTGGAAACTCCGGGTATTGGGGAAACTCCGGGTATTGGGGGAAAACACTGGGTAGTGGGGGAACACTGGATAGTGTGGAAACACTGCATATGAGCAAATCTCTATGTAATGGGGAAACACTGGATTTTGGGGAAACGCTAGGTATTGGAGAAACACTGGGCATTGGGGAAACACTGGACATTGGGGAATCACTGGGCATTCGGGAAACACAGGGTATCAGGGTAACACTGGGTCATGGGGAAACACTGGGTCATGGGGAAACACTGGGTCATGGGGAAACACTGGGTCATGGGGAAACTCCAGATCTTAGTGAAACATTGGGTATTGGGGAAAACACTGGGTGGTGGGGGAACACTGAGTATTAGCAATCACTGTGTAATGGGGAAACACTGGGTATTGGGGAAACACTGGGTATTGGGGAAACACTGGGTATTGGGGAAACTCCATGTAATGGGGAAACTCCGGGTAATGGGGAATCTCCGGGTAATGGGGAAACACTGGGCATATGGAAACACTGGCATATGGAAACATTGGTCATTGGGGAAACGCTGGGCATTGGGGAAACACTGGGTTATGGGGAAACACTGGGTTATGAGGAAACACTGGGTTATGGGGAAACACTGGGTTATGGGGAAACACTGGGTAGTGGGGTAAAACACTGGGTAGTGGGGGAAAACACTGGGTATTGGGGAAACACTGGGTATTGGGGGAAAACACTGGGTATTGGGGGAACACTGGGTATTGGGGGAACACTGAGTAATGGGGAAACACTGAGTAATGGGGAAACACTGGATATTGAGGAAAACACTGGATATTGCGGCAAACACTGGGTAATGGGGAAACACTTGATATTGCGGAAAACACTGGATATCGCGGGAAATACTGGGTAATGGGGAAACTCTGGATATTGGGGGCAAACACTGGGTAGTGGGAAAACACTGCGTATTGGCGAATCACTATGTAATGGGAAAATACTGGATTTTCGGGAAACACTGGATATTGCCGAAAACACTCGGTTCTGTGGAAAACACTGGGTATTGGAGAAAACACTGGGTAATGGGGAAACACTGGGTGTTGGGGAAACACTGGATATTGGGAAACACTGCATATTGTGGAAAACACTGGATATTGGGTGGAAACTGGGTATTGGGGGAAAACTGGGTATTGGGGAAAACACTGAGTATTGGGGAAACTCCGGGTACTGGGGAAACTCCGGGTACTGGGGAAACTCCGGGTACTGGGGAAACTCCGGATATTCAGGAAACACCGGGTGTTAGAGAAACAATGGGTAATGGGTAAACTCCAGGTAATGGGGAAACTCCGGTATGGGGAAACTCCGGGTAATGGGGAAACACTGTGTGTTGGGGAAACACTGGGTGTTGGGGAAAGACTGGCTAATGGGGAAAGACTGGATAGTGGGGAAACACTGGGTATTGGGAAAGACTATTGTCGGGGAAACACTGGGTATTGGGGAAACACTGGGTCATGAGGTAACACTTGGTTATGGGGATACACTGGGTTATGGGGATACACTGGGTCATGGGGAAACACTGGGTACCGGGGAAACTCCGGGTAATGGGGAAACATTGGATAGTGGGGAAACATTGGGTACTGGGGAAACTCCGGGTATTGGGGAAACACCGGGTATTGGGGAAACACCGGGTATTGGGGAAACACCGGGTAATGGGTAAACTCCGGGTAATGGGTAAACTCTGGGTAATTCGGAAACACTAATTAATGGGGGAAGCACTGGGTATTGGGAAAACACTGGGTAATGGGAAAACACTGGGCATTAGGGGGAAACAGTGGGTATTGGGGAAACACTGGGTATTGGGGAACACTGGGTAATTGGGAAACACTGGGTAATGGGGAAACACTGGGTACTGGGAAAACTCCGGGTACTGTGAAAACTCCGGGTACTGTGAAAACTCCGGGTACTGGGGAATCTCCCGATACTGGGGAAACTCCGGGTAATTATGAAACTCCGGGTATTGGGGAAGCTCCGGGTATTGGGGAAACACTGGGTATTGGGGGAAACACTGGGTCGTGGGGAAACACTGCCTATTGGCGAATCACTATGTAATTGGGAAACACTGGATTTTGGGGAAACGCTGCGTACTGGGGAAACACTGCGCACTGGGGAAACACTGGGTACCGGGGAAACTCCGGGGAATGGGGAAACATTGGATAGTGGGGAAACACTGGGTAATGGTGAAACACTGGGTACTGGGAAAACTCCGGGTACTGTGAAAACTCCGGGTACTGGGGAATCTCCCGGTACTGCGGAAACTCCGGGTAATTATGAAACTCCGGGTATTGGGGAAGCTCCGGGTATTGGGTAAACTCTGGGTAATTCGGAAACACTAAGTAATGGGGGAAACACTGGGTATTGGGAAAACACTGGGTAATGGGAAACACTGGGTAATTGATAAACACTGAGTATTGGGAAAACACTGGATAATGGGAAACACTGGGCATTAGGGGGAAACAGTGGGTATTGGGGAAACACTGGGTATTGGGGAACACTGGGTAATTGGGAAACACTGGGTAATGGGGAAACACTGGGTATTGGGGGAAACACTGGGTCATGGGGCAAAACACTGGGTCGTGGGGAAAACTGCCTATTGGCGAATCACTATGTAATTGGGAAACACTGGATTTTGGGGAAACACTGGGTACTGGGGAAACACTGGGTACCGGGGAAACTCCGGGTAATGGGGAAACATTGGATAGTGGGGAAACATTGGGTACTGGGGAAACAATGGGTACTGGGGAAACTCCGGGTATTGGGGAAACTCCGGGTATTGGGGAAACTCCGGGTATTGGGGAAACTCCGGGTAATGGAGAAACTGCGGGTAATGGGTAAACTCCGGGTAATTCGGAAACACTAAGTAATGGGGGAAACACTGGGTATTGGGAAAACACTGGGTAATGGGAAAACACTGGGCATTAGGGGGAAACACTGGGTATTGGGGAAACCATGGGTATTGGGGAAACACAGGGTATTGGGGAAACACTGGGTAATGGGGAAACACTGGGTAATGGGGAAACACTGGGTATTGGGGAAACTCCGGATATTGGGGAAACACTGGGTACTGGGAAAACTCCGGGTACTGGGAAAACTCCGGGAACTGGGGAATCTCCGGGTACTGGGGAAACTCCGGGTAATTATGAAACTCCGGATATTGGGGAAGCTCCGTGTATTGGGGCAACTCCGGGTATTGGGGAAACTCCAGGTATTGGGGAACACTGGGTAATGGGGAAACACTGGGTATTGGGGAAATTCCAGATATTAGGGAAACACTGGGTACTGGGAAAACACTGGGTACTGGGGAATCTCTGGGTATTGGGGAAACTCCGGGTATTGGGGAAACTCCGGGTATTCAGGAAACTCCGGGTAATGGGGAAACTCCGGGTAATGGGCAAACTCCGGGTAATGGGGAAACACTGGGTATTGGGGAAACACTGGGTAATGGGGAAACACTGGGTATTGGGGATACATTGGGTCATGGGGAAACACTGCGTCATGGGGAAACACTGGATAGTGGGGAAATATTGGATAGTGGGGAAACACTGGGCATTAGGGAAACTCCAGGTATTGGTGAAACTCCAGGTATTGGGGAACTACTGGGTATTGGGGAAACACCTTTCAATGGGGAAACACTGGGTATTGGAGAAACAGTGGGTCATGGGGAAACACTGGGTCATGGGGAAACACTGGGTCATGGGGAAACATTGGACAGTGGGGAATCACTGGGTAATGGGGACAACACTGGGTAATGGGGAAACATTGGGTTTTGGGAAACACTGGGCATTGGAAAAAAACTGGGCATATGGAAACACTGGGCATATGGAAACACTGGGCATATGGAAACACTGGGCATATGGAAACACTGGGCATTGGGGAAACACTGGGTATCGGGGAAACACTGGGTATCGGGGAAACACTGGGTATCGGGGAAACACTGGGTATCGGGGAAAACACTGGATAGTGGGGAAACACTGGGTATTGGGGAAACACGGTGTTGGGGGAAAACACTGGATAGTGGGGAAACACTGGGTATTGGGAAAACACTGGATATTGGGGAAAACACTGGATAGTGGGGAAACAGTGGCCATTGGGGAAACACTGGGCATTGGGGAAACACTGGGCATTGGGGAAACACTGGGCATTGGGAAAACACTGGGCATTGGGGAAACACTGGGCATTGGGGAAACACTTCGCATTGGGGAAACTCCAGGTGTTGGGGAACTACTGGGTATTGGGGAAACACCATGCAATGGGGAAACACTGGGTATTGGAGAAACACTGGGTCATGGGGAAACACTGGGTAATGGGGAAACACTGGGTAATGGGGAAACACTGGGTAATGGGGAAACACTGGGTATTGGGCAAACACTGGGCATTGGGGGAAAACTGGGCATATGGAAACACTGGGCATTGGGGAAACACTGGGCATTGGGGAAACACTGAGCATTGGGGAAACACATGGCATTGGGGAAACACTGGGCATTGGGGAACACTGGGCATCGGGGACACACTGGGTATCGGGGAAACACTGGGTGTTGGGGGAAAACACTGGATAGTGGGGAAACACTGGGTATTAGGAAAACACGGTGTTGGGGGAAACACTGGATAGTGGGGAAACACTGGGTATTGGGGAACACTGGGTATTGGGGAACTCACTGGATAGTGGGGAAACACTGGGCATTGGGGAAACACTGGGCATTGGGGAAACACTGGGCATTGGGGAAACACTGGGCATTGGGGAAACACTGGGCATTGGGAAAACACTGGGCATTGGGGAAACACTGGGCATTGGGGAAACACTTCGCATTGGGGAAACTCCAGGTATTGGTGAAACTCCAGGTGTTGGGGAACTACTGGGTATTGGGGAAACACCATGCAATGGGGAAACACTGGGTATTGGAGAAACACTGGGTCATGGGGAAACACTGGGTAATGGGGAAACACTGGGTAATGGGGAAACACTGGGTAATGGGGAAACACTGGGTATTGGGCAAACACTGGGCATTGGGGGAAAACTGGGCATATGGAAACACTGGGCATTGGGGAAACACTGGGCATTGGGGAAACACTGAGCATTGGGGAAACACATGGCATTGGGGAAACACTGGGCATTGGGGAACACTGGGCATCGGGGACACACTGGGTATCGGGGGAACACTGGGTGTTGGGGGAAAACACTGGATAGTGGGGAAACACTGGGTATTAGGAAAACACGGTGTTGGGGGAAACACTGGATAGTGGGGAAACACTGGGTATTGGGGAACACTGGGTATTGGGGAACTCACTGGATAGTGGGGAAACACTGGGCATTGGGGAAACACTGAGTAACGGGGAAACACCGGATATTGCGGAAATTCTGGATATTGCGGAAAACATTTGGGATTGGGGAATCATTGGGTCATGTGGAAAAACTGGGTTATGGGGAAATACCGGGTAATGGGGAAACACTGGATTCTGGGGAAAAACTGGATTTTAGGGAAAGACTGGTTATTGGGGGAAACACTGAGTATTGGGGAAACTCCAGGTACTGGGGAAACTCCAGGTATTGGAGAAACAACGGGTAATGGGGCAACAACGGGAATTGGGGAAACAACAGGAATTGGGGAAACAACGGGTTATGGGGAAAGACTAGTATTGGGGAAACAGTGGGTCATGGTGGAAACACTGGGTCATGGGGAAACACTGGGTCATGGGGAAACATTGGATAGTGGGAAAACACTAGGTAATGGGGAAAACAATTGGTAATGGGGAAACACTGCATATTGGGGAAACACTGGGCATATGGAAACACTGGGCATTGGGGAAACACTGGGCATATGGAAACATTGGGCATTGGGGAAACGCTGGGCATTGGGGAAACACTGGGCATTGGGGAGACACTGGGCATATGGAAACACTGGGCATATGGAAACACTGGGCATTGGGGAGACACTGGGCATTGGGGAGACACTGGGCATATGGAAACACTGGGCATTGGGGAAACACAGGGTATCGGGGAAACACTGGGTCATGGGGAACACTGGGTCATGGGGAACACTGGGTCATGGGGAAACACAGTGTCATGGGGAAACTCCGAGTATTGGGGGGAAACACTGGATAGTGGGGAAACACTGGGCATATGGAAACATTGGGCATTGGGGAAACACTGAGCATTGGGGAAACACTGGGCTTTGGGGAAACACTGGGCATATGGAGACACTGGGCATTGGGGAGACACTGGGCATTGGGGAAACACTGAGCATTGGGGAATCACGGGGCATCTGGGAAACAAAGGGTATCAGGGTAACACTGGGTATCGGGGAAACACTGGGTCATGGGGAAACACTGCGTAACGGGGGAAACACTGGGTCATGGGGAAACTCAGGGTATTGGGGGAAAACACTGGGTAGTGGGGGAACACTGGGTAGTGGGGAAACACTGCATATTGGCAAATCACTATGTAATGGGGAAACACTGGATTTTGGGGAAACGCTGGGTATTGGGGAAACACTGGGCATTGGGGAAACACTGAGCATTGGGGAATCACTGAGCATCGGGGAAACACAGGGTATCAGGGAAACACAGGGTATCGGGGAAACACTGGGTCATGGGGAAACGCTGGGTATTGGGGGAAACACTGGGTCATGGGGCAAAACACTGGGTCATGGGGAAACACTGGGTCATGGGGAAACACTGGGTCATGGGGAAACACTGGGTCATGGGGAAACTCCAGATATTGGGGAAACATTGGGTATTGGGGAAAACACTGGGTGGTGGGGAACACTGGGCATTGGCAAATCACTATGTAATGGGGAAACACTGGGTATTGGGGAAACACTGGGTATTGGGGAAACACTGGTTACTGTGGAAGCACTGGGTAGTGGGGAAACTCCATGTAATGGCGAAACTCCAGATAATGGGGAAACTCCGGATAATGGGGAAACTCCGGATATGGGGAAACTCCGGATAATGGGGAAACCCCGGGTAATGGGGAAACACTGGGTAATGGGGAAACACTGGGCATTGGGGAAACACTGGGCAAATGGAAACACTGGGCATTGGGGAGACACTGGGCATATGGAAACACTGGGCATTGGGGAAACACTGGGTATCGGGGAAACACTGGGTATCGGGGAAACACTGGGTATCGGGGAAACACTGGATCATGGGGAAACACTGGGTCATGGGGAAACACAGTGTCATGGGGAAACTCCGGGTATTGGGGGAAAACACTGGATAGTGGGGGAAAACTGGGCATATAGACACATTGGGCATTGGGGAAACACTGGGCATTGGGGAGACACTGGGCATATGGAAACACTGGGTCATGGCGAACACTGGGTCATGGGGAAACACTGGGTCATGGGGAAACACTGGGTCATGGGGAAACACTGGGTCGTGGGGAAACACTGGGTCATGGGGAAACACTGGGAAATGGGGAAAATCCAGATATTGGGGAAACATTGGGTATTGGGGAAAACACTGGGTGGTGGGGGAACACTGTGTATTGGAAACTCACTATGTAATGGGGAAACACTGGGTATTGGGGAAACACTGGGTCATTTGGAAACACTGGGTCATGGAGAACACTGGGTCATGGGGAAAACTGGGCCATGGGGGAAACACTGGGTTTTGGCGGAAACACTGGGTCATGGGGCAAAACACTGGGTTGTGGGGAAACACTGGGTCATGGGGAAACCCTGGGTCATGGGGAAACACTGCGAAATGGGGAAACTCCAGATATTGGGGAAACATTGAGTATTGGGGAAAACACTGGGTGGTGGGGGAACACTGGGTATTGGCAAATCACTATGTAATGGGGAAACACTGGGTATTGGGGAAACACTGGTTATTGGGGAAACACTGGTTATTGGGGAAACACTGGGTACTGGGGAAACTCCATGTAATGGGGAAACTCCGGATAGTGGGGAAACTCCGGATAATGGGGAAACTCTGGATAATGGGGAAACACTGGGTGATGTGGAAACACTGGGCATTGGGGAAACACTGGGCATTGGGGAAACACTGGGCATTGGGGAGGCACTGGGCATATGGAAACACTGGGCATTGGGGAAACACTGGGTATCGGGGAAACACTGGGTCATGGGGAAACACTGGGTCATGGGGAACACTGGATCATGGGGAAACACAGTGTCATGGGGAAACTCTGAGTATTGGGGGAAAACACTGGATAGTGGGGGAAAACTGGGCTTATGAAAACATTGGGCATTGGGGAAACACTGAGCATTGGGGAAACACTGGGCATTGGGGAAACATTGGGCATTGGGGAAACACTGGGTCATGGGGAAACACCGGGTCATGGGGAACACTGGGTCATGGGGGAACACTGGGTAGAGGGGGAACACTGGGTAGCGGGGGAACACTGGGTAGCGGGGGAACACTGGGTCATGGGGAACACTGGGTCATGGGGAAACACTGGGTCATGGGGAAACACTGGGTCATGGGGAAACTCCGGGTATTGGGGAAACACTGGATAGTGGGGAAACACTGCGTATTGGCAAATCACGATGTAATGGGGAAACACTGGATATTGGGGAAACACTGGGTATTGGGGAAACACTGGGCATCGGGGAAACACTGGGCATCGGGGAAACACTGGGTATTGGGGAAACACTGGGTACTGGGGAAACTCCATGTAATGGGGAAACTCCGGATAATGTGGAAACTCCGGATAATGGGGAAACTCTGGATAATGTGGAAACACTGGGTAATGTGAAAACACTGGGCATCGGGGAAACACTGGGTATTGGGGAAACACTGGGCATTGGGGAAACACTGGGCATTGGGGAGACACTGGGCATATGGAAACACTGGGCATTGGGGAAACACTGGGTATCGGGGAAACACTGGGTATCGGGGAACACTGGGTCATGGGGAACACTGGATCATGGGGAAACACTGGGTCATGGGGAAACACAGTGTCATGGGGAAACTCTGAGTATTGGGGGAAAACACTGGATAGTGGGGGAAAACTGGGCTTATGGAAACTTGGGCATTAGGGAAACACTGGGCATTGGGGAAACACTGGGCATTGGGGAAACACTGGGCATTGGGGAAACACTGGGTCATGGGGGAACACTGGGTCATGGGGGGACACTGGGTCATGGGGAAACACAGTGTCATGGGGAAACTCCGGGTATTGGGGGAAAAAACTGGATAGTGGGGGGAAACTGGCCATATAGACACATTGGGCATTGGGGAAACACTGGGCATTGGGGAGACACTGGGCATATGGAAACACTGGGTCATGGGGAACACTGGGTCATGGGGAAACACTGGGTCATGGGGAAACACTGGGTCATGGGGAAACACTGGGAAATGGGGAAAATCCAGATATTGGAGAAACATTTGGTATTGGGGAAAACACTGGGTGGTGGGGGAACACTGTGTATTGGAAACTCACTATGTAATGGGGAAACACTGGGTATTGGGGAAACACTGGGTCATGGGGAAACACTGGGTCATGGGGAACACTGGGTCATGGGGAAAACTGGGCCATGGGGGAAACACTGGGTATTGGCGGAAACACTGGCTCTTGGGGCAAAACACTGGGTTGTGGGGAAACACTGGATCATGGGGAAACACTGGGTCATGGGGAAACACTGGGAAATGGGGAAACTCCAGATATTGGGGAAACATTGAGTATTGGGGAAAACACTGGGTGGTGGGGGAACACTGGGTATTGGCAAATCACTATGTAATGGGGAAACACTGGGTATTGGGGAAACACTGGTTATTGGGGTAACACTGGTTATTGGGGAAACACTGGGTACTGGGGAAACTCCATGTAATGGGGAAACTCCATGTAATGGGGAAACTCCGGATAATGGGGAAACTCCGGATAATGGGGAAACTCTGGATAATGGGGAAATACTGGGTAATGTGGAAACACTGGGCATTGGGGAAACACTGGGCATCGGGGAAACACTGGGTCATGGGGAAACACTGGGTCATGGGGAACACTGGATCATGGGGAAACACAGTGTCATGGGGAAACTCTGAGTATTGGGGGAAAACACTGGATAGTGGGGGGAAACTGGGCTTATGGAAACATTGGGCATTGGGGAAACACTGGGCATTGGGGAAACATTGGGCATTGGGGAAACACTTGGTCATGGGGAAACACTGGGTCATGGGGAAACACTGGGTCATGGGGGAACACTGGGTAGCGGGGGAACACTGGGTAGCAGGGGAACACTGGGTCATGGGGAACACTGTGTCATGGGGAAACACTGGGTCATGGGGAAACACTGGGTCATGGGGAAACTCCGGGTATTGGGGAAACACTGGATAGTGGGGACACACTGCGTATTGGCAAATCACGATGTAATGGGGAAACACTGGATATTGGGGAAACACTGGGTATTTGGGAAACACTGGTTATCGGGGAAACACTGGGCATCGGGGAAACACTGGGCATCGGGGAAACACTGGGTATTGGGGAAACACTGGGTATTGGGGAAACACTGGGTGCTGGGGAAACTCCATGTAATGGGGAAACTCCGGATAATGGGGAAACTCTGGATAATGGGGAAACACTGGGTAATGTGGAAACATTGGGCATTGGGGAAACACTGGGCATTGGGGAAACACTGGGCATTGGGGAGACACTGGGCATATGGAAACACTGGGCATTGGGGAAACACTGGGTATCGGGGAAACACTGGGTATCGGGGAAACACTGGGTCATGGGGAACACTGGATCATGGGGAAACACTGGGCCATGGGGAAACACAGTGTCATGGGGAAACTCTGAGTATTGGGGGAAAACACTGGATAGTGGAGAAACACTGCGTATTGGCAAATCACGATGTAATGGGGACACACTGGATATTGGGGAAACACTGGGTATTGGGGAAACACTGGTTATCGGGGAAACACTGGGCATCGGGGAAACACTGGGCATCGGGGAAACACTGGGTATCGGGGAAACACTGGGTATTGGGGAAACACTGGGTATTGGGGAAACACTGGGTACTGGGGAAACTCCATGTAATGGGGAAACTCCGGATAATGGGGAAACTCCGGATAATTGGGAAACTCTGGATAATGGGGAAACACCGGGTAATGTGGAAACACTGGGCATTGGGGAAACACTGGGCATTGGGGAAACACTGGGCATATGGAAACACTGGGCATTGGGGAAACACTGGGTATCGGGGAAACACTGGGTATTGGGGAAACACTGGGTCATGGGGATCACTGGATCATGGGGAAACACTGGGTCATGGGGAAACACTGGGTCATGGGGAAACTCTGAGTATTGGGGGAAAACACTGGATAGTGGGGGAAAACTGGGCTCATGGAAACATTGGGCATTAGGGAAACACTGGGCATTGGGGAAACACTGGGCATTGGGGAAACACTGGGTCACGGGGGAACACTGGGTCATGGGGGAACACTGGGCCATGGGGGAACACTGGGTCATGGGGGAACACTGGGTAGAGGGGGAACACTGGGTAGCGGGGGAACACTGGGCCATGGGGAACACTGGGTCATGGGGAAACACTGGGTCATGGGGAAACACTGGGTCATGGGGAAACTCCGGGTATTGGGGAAACACTGGATAGTGGAGAAACACTGCGTATTGGCAAATCACGATGTAATGGGGAAACACTGGATATTGTGGAAACACTGGGTATTGGGGAAACACTGGTTATCGGGGAAACACTGGGCATCAGGGAAACACTGGGCATCGGGGAAACACTGGGCATCGGGGAAACACTGGGTATCGGGGAAACACTGGGTATCGGGGAAACACTGGGCATCGGGGAAACACTGGGTATCGGGGAAACACTGGGTATCGGGGAAACACTGGGTCATGGGGAAACACTGGATAGTGGGGGAAAACTGGGCATATGGAAACATTGGGCATTGGGGAAACACTGGGCATTGGGGAAACACTGGGCATTAGGGAAACACTGGGCATTGGGGAAACACTGGGCATTGGGGAAACACTGGGCATTGGGGAAACACTGGGTCACGGGGGAACACTGGGTCATGGGGGAACACTGGGCCATGGGGGAACACTGGGTCATGGGGGAACACTGGGTAGAGGGGGAACACTGGGTAGCGGGGGAACACTGGGCCATGGGGAACACTGGGTCATGGGGAAACACTGGGTCATGGGGAAACACTGGGTCATGGGGAAACTCCGGGTATTGGGGAAACACTGGATAGTGGAGAAACACTGCGTATTGGCAAATCACGATGTAATGGGGAAACACTGGATATTGTGGAAACACTGGGTATTGGGGAAACACTGGTTATCGGGGAAACACTGGGCATCGGGGAAACACTGGGCATCGGGGAAACACTGGGCATCGGGGAAACACTGGGTATCGGGGAAACACTGGGTATCGGGGAAACACTGGGCATCGGGGAAACACTGGGTATCGGGGAAACACTGGGTATCGGGGAAACACTGGGTCATGGGGAAACACTGGATAGTGGGGGAA
Organism: Pristiophorus japonicus; assembly: GCF_044704955.1. NCBI lineage: Eukaryota > Metazoa > Chordata > Chondrichthyes > Pristiophoridae > Pristiophorus > Pristiophorus japonicus. The sequence continues at coordinate 152,373,006 of NC_091984.1, read as the reverse complement.
AACTGGGCATATGGAAACATTGGGCATTGGGGAAACACTGGGCATTGGGGAAACACTGGGCATTGGGGAAACATTGGGCATTGGGGAAACACTGGGCATTGGGGAGACACTGGGCATATGGAAACCCTGGGTATTGGGGAAACACTGGGCATTGGGGAAACACTGGGCATTGGGGAAACATTGGGCATTGGGGAAACACTGGGCATTGGGGAGACACTGGGCATATGGAAACACTGGGTATTGGGGAAACACTGGGCATTGGGGAAACACAGAGTATCGGGGGAACACAGGGTATCGGGCGAACACTGGGTCATGGGGAACACTGGGTCATGGAGAACACTGGGTCATGGAGAACACTGGGTCATGGGGAAACACAGTGTCATGGGGAAACACAGTGTCATGGGGAAACTCCGAGTATTGGGGGGAAACACTGGATAGTGGGGAAACACTGGGCATATGGAAACATTGTCATTGGGGAAACACTGAGCATCGGGGGAACACAGGGTATCGGGGGAACACTGGGTCATGGAGAACACTGGGTCATGGAGAACACTGGGTCATGGGGAAACACAGTGTCATGGGGAAACACAGTGTCATGGGGAAACACAGTGTCATGGGGAAACTCCGAGTATTGGGGGAAACACTGGTTATCGGGGAAACACTGGGTATCGGGGAAACACTGGGTATCGGGGAAACACTGGGTCATGGGGAAACACTGGATAGTGGGGGAAAACTGGGCATATGGAAACATTGGGCATTGGGGAAACACTGGACATTGGGGAAACACTGGGCATTGGGGAAACATTGGGCATTGGGGAAACACTGGGTACTGGGGAAACTCCATGTAATGGGGAAACTCCGGATAATGGGGAAACTCCGGATAATGGGGAAACTCTGGATAATGGGGAAACACTGGGTAATGTGGAAACACTGGGCATTGGGGAGACACTGGGCATATGGAGACACTGGGCATTGGGGAGACCTGGGCATTGGGGAAACACTGAGCATTGGGGAATCACTGGGAATCGGGGAAACACAGGGTATCAGGATAACACTGGGCATCGGGGAAACACTGGGTCATGGGGAAACTCCGGGTATTGGGGGAAAACACTGGGTAGTGGGGGAACACTGGATAGTGGGGAAACACTGCATATTGGCAAATCACTATGTAATGGGGAAACACTGGATTTTGGGGAAACGCTGGGTATTGGGGAAACACTGGGCATTGGGGAAACACTGAACATTGGGGAATCACTGGGCATCGGGGAAACACAGGGTAGCAGGGAAACACAGGATATCGGGGAAACACTGGGTCATGGGGAAACACTGGGTATTGGGGGAAACACTGGGTCATGGGGCAAAACACTGGGTCATGGGGAAACACTGGGTCATGGGGAAACACTGGGTCATGGGGAAACATTGGGAATTGGGGAAAACACTGGGTGGTGGGGGAACACTGGGTATTGGCAAATCACTATGTAATGGGGAAACACTGGGTATTGGGGAAACACTGGGTATTGGGGAAACACTGGTTACTATGGAAGCACTGGGTAGTGGGGAAACTCCATGTAATGGTGAAACTCCGGATAATGGGGAAACTCCGGATAATGGGGAAACTCCGGATAATGGGGAAATTCCGGATAATGGGGAAACTCTGGGTAATGGGGAAACCCCGGGTAATGGGGAAACACAGGGTAATGGGGAAACACTGGGCATTGGGGAAACACTGGGCAAATGGAAAAACTGGGCATTGGGGAGACACTGGGCATGAAGAAACACTGGGTATCGGGGAAACACTGGGTCATGGGGAAACACTGGGTCATGGGGAAACACTGGGTCATGGGGAACGCTGGATCATGGGGAAACACTGGGTCATGGGGAAACACTGTCATGGGGAAACTCCGGGTATTGGGGGAAAACACTGGATAGTGGGGGAAAACTGGGCATATGGACACATTGGGCATTGGGGAAACACTGGGCATTGGGGAGGCACTGGGCATATGGAAACACTGGGCATTGGGGAGACACTGGCTATCGGGGAAACACTGGGTATCGGGGAAACACTGGGTCATGGAGAACACTGGGTCATGGGGAACACTGGGTCATGGGGAACACTGGGTCATGGGGGAACACTGGGTCATGGGGAAAGACTGGGTCATGGGGAAACACAGGGTCATGGGGAAACACAGTGTCATGGGGAACACTGGGTCATGGGGAACACTGGGCCATGGGGGAAACACTGGGTATTGGGGGAAACACTGGGTCATGGGGCAAAACAGTGGGTCGTGGGGAAACACTGGGTCATGGGGAAACACTGGAAAATGGGGAAAATCCAGATATTGGGGAAACATTGGGTATTGGGGAAAACACTGGGTGGTGGGGGAACACTGTGTATTGGCAAATCACTATGTAATGGGGAAACACTGGGTATTGGGGAAACACTGGGTATCGGGGAAACACTGGGTCATGGGGAAACACTGGGTCATGGGGAAACACTGGGTCATGGGGAAACACTGGGTATTGGCGGAAACACTGGGTCATGGGGCAAAACACTGGGTCGTGGGGAAACACTGGGTCATGGGGAAACACTGGGAAATGGGGAAACTCCAGATATTGGGGAAACATTGGGTATTGGGGAAAACACTGGGTGGTGGGGGAGCACTGGGTATTGGCAAATCACTATGTAATGGGGAAACACTGGGTATTGGGGAAACACTGGTTATTGGGGAAACACTGGGTACTGGGGAAACTCCATGTAATGGAGAAACTCCGGATAATGGGGAAACTCCGGATAATGGGGAAACTCCGGTTAATGGGGAAACACTGGGTAATGGGGAAACACTGGGCATTGGGGAAACACTGGGCAAATGGAAACACTGGGCATTGGGGAGACACTGGGCATATGGAAACACTGGGCATTGGGGAAACACTAGGTATCGGGGAAACACTGGGTCATGGGGAAACACTGGGTCATGGGGAAACACAGTGTCAAGGGGAAACTCCGAGTATTGGGGGAAAACACTGGATAGTGGGGGGAAACTGGGCATATGGAAACATTGGGCATTGGGGAAACACTGGGCATTGGGGAAACACTGGGCATTGGGGAAACATTGGGCATTGGGGAAACACTGGGCATTGGGGAGGCACTGGGCATATGGAAACACTGGGCATTGGGGAGACACTTGGTATCGTGGAAACACTGGACCATGGGGAAACACTGGGTCATGGGGAAACTCCGGGTATTGGGGAAACACTGGGTCATGGGGAAACACTGGGTAGCGGGGGAACACTGGGTAGCGGGGGAACACTGGGTAGTGGGGAAACACAGGGTCATGGGGAACACTGGGCCATGGGGAACACTGGGTCATGGGGAAACACTGGGTCATGGGGAAACACTGGGTCATGGGGAAACACTGTGTCATGGGGAAACAATGGGTCATGGGGAAACACTGGATAGTGGGGAAACACTGCGTATTGGCAAATCACTGTGTAATGGGGAAACACTGGATATTGGGGAAACACTGGGTATTGGGGAAACACTGGGTATTGGGGAAACACTGGGGATTGGGGAAACACTGGGTACTGTGGAAGCACTGGGTAGTGGTGAAACTCCGGATAATGGGGAAACTCCGGGGAATGGAGAAACACTGGGTAATGGGGAAATACTGGGCATATGGAAACACTGGGCATTGGGGAGACACTGGGCATATGTAAACATTGGGCATATGGAAACACTGGGCATTGGGGAAACACTGGGTATCGGGGGAACACTGGGTATCGGGGGAACACTGGGTATCGGGGGAATACAGGGTATCGGGGGAACACAGGGTCATGGGGGAAAACAGGGTCATGGGGGAACACAGTGCCATGGGGGAAACTCCGGGTATTGGGGGAAAACACTGGATAGTGGTGAAACACTGGGCATATGGAAACATTGGGCATTGGGGAGACACTGGGTATCGGGGAAACACTTTGTCATGGGGAAACACTGGGTCATGGGGAAACTCTGGGTATTGGGGAAACACTGGGCCATGGGGAAACACTGGGTAGCGGGGGAACACTGGGTAGCGGGGGAACACTGGGTATCGGGGAAACACAGGGTCATGGGGAACACTGGGTCATGGGGAACACTGGGTCATGGGGAAACACTGGGTCATGGAGAAACACTGGGTAGCGGGGGAACACTGGGTCATGGGGGAACACTGGGTCATGGGGAAACACTGGGTCATGGGGAAACACTGGGTCACGGGGAAACTCCGGGTATTGTGGAAACACTGGATAGTGGGGAAACACTGCGTATTGGCAAATCACTATGTAATGGGGAAACACTGGGTATTGGGGAAACACTGGGTATTGGGGAAACACTGGGTATTGGGGAAGCACTGGGTAGTGGGGAATCTCCGGATAATGGGGAAACTCCGGGGAATGGAGAAACACTGGGTAATGGGGAAATACTGGGCATATGGAAACACTGGGCATTGGGGAGACACTGGGCACATGGAAACACTAGGCATATGGAAACACTGGGCATTGGGGAAACACTGGTATCGGGGGAACACTGGGTATCGGGGGAACACTGGGTATCGGGGGAATACAGGGTATCGGGGGAACACAGGGTCATGGGGGAACACAGGGTCATGGGGGAACACAGTGCCATGGGGGAAACTCCGGGTATTGGGGGAAAACACTGGATAGTGGTGAAACACTGGGCATATGGAAACATTGGGCATTGGGGAAACACTGGGCATTGGGGAGACACTGGGTCATGGGGAAACACTGGGTCATGGGGAAACACTGGGTCATGGGGAAACACTGGGGCATGGGGAAACTCCAGGTATTGGGGGAAAACACTCGGTAGTGGGGGAACACTGGATAGTGGGGAAACACTGAGTATGGGCAAATCACTATGTAATGGGGAAACACTGGATTTTGGGGAAACGCTAGGTATTGGAGAAACACTGGGCATTGGGGAAACACTGAGCATTGGGGAATCACTGGGCATTGGGGAAACACAGGGTATCAGGGTAACACTGGGTATTGGGGAAACACTGGGTATCGGGGAAACACTGGGTATCGGGGAACACTGGGTCATGGGGAAACACTGGGTCATGGGGAAACTCCAGATATTGGTGAAACATTGGGTATTGGGGAAACACTGGGTATTGGGGAAACACTGGATAGTGGGGAAACTCCATGTAGTGGGGAAACTCCGGGTAATGGGGAAACTCCGGGTAATGGGGAAACACTGGGCATATGGAAACACTGGCATATGGAAACATTGGTAATTGGGGAAACGCTAGGCATTGGGGAAACACTGGGTTATGGGAAAACACTGGGTTATGGGAAAACACTGGGTAGTGGGGTAAAACACTGGGTAGTGGGGGAAAACACTGGGTATTGGGGAAACACTGAGTAATGGGGAAACACTGAGTAATGGGGAAACACTGGATATTGAGGAAAACACTGGATATTGCGGCAAACACTGGGTAATGGGGAAACACTTGATATTGCGGAAAACACTGGATATTGCGGAAAATACTGGGTAATGGGGAAACTCTGGATATTGGGGGAATACACTGGGTAGTGGGAAAACACTGCGTATTGGCGAGTCACTATGTAATGGGGAAATACTGGATTTTCGGGAAACACTGGATATTGCGGAAAACACTCGGTACTGTGGAAAGCACTGGGTATTGGGGGAAATACTGGATATTGGGAAACCACTGCATATTGTGGAAAACACTGGATATTGGGGGGAAACTGGGTATGGGGGGAAAACTGGGTATTGGGGAAAACACTGAGTATTGAGAAAAACTCTGGGTATTGGGGAAACTCCGGGTACTGGGGAAACTCCGGGTACTGGGGAAACTCCGGGTATTGGAGAAACAATGGGTAATGGGTAAACTTCAGGTAATGGGGAAACTCCGGTATGGGGAAACACTGGGTGATGGGGAAACACTGAGTGATGGGGAAACACTGGGTATTGGGGAAACCATGGGTTATGGGGAAAGACTAGTAATGGGGAAACACAGGGTATTGGGGAAAACTGGGTATTAGGGAAACACTGGGTAATGGGGAAACTCCGGGTATTGGGGAAACTCCGGGTATTGGGGAAAAAACCGGGTAATGGGGAAAAAAACGGGTAATGGGGAAACACTGGGTGATGGAGAAACACTGGGTGATGGGGAAACACTGGGTGATGGGGAAATACTGGGTATTGGGGAAACACTGGGTGATGGGGAAACACTGGGTATTGGGGACACACTGGGTATTGGGGACACACTGGGTAATGGGAAAACTCCGGGTATTGGGGAAAACATTGGGCATTGGGGAAAAAACTGGGTTTTGGGGAAACACTGGGTAATGGGGAAACACTGGGTAATGGGGAAACACTGGGTAATGGGGAAACACTGGTATTAGGATATAACACTGGTTGTTCGAGAAACACTAGGTATTGGGGAAATACTGGCTCTTGGGGAAACACTTGGTATTGGGCGAAGCACTGGGTAAAGGGGAAACACTGGGTATTGGGGAACACACTGGGTAATGGGGAAAGTCTAGGTAATGGGGAAAGACTGTATTGGGAAAACATTGTGTATTGGGGAAAACACTGGGTATTGAGGAAAGTCTAGGTAATGGGGAAAGACTGTATTGGGAAAACACTGTGTATTGGGGAAAACACTGGGTATTGGGGACACACTGGGTGGGTATTGGGGACACACTGGGTGGGTATTGGGGGCACACTGGGTGGTTATTGGGGGAAACACTGGGTAATGGGGATGGTGTGTGTATCATTGTTCGCTCTGCCATACCCTGGTTTCTGTGACTCACGCACAGTCTCTGATGAGTTTGCTGTTGATTTGCTTAACATCCGTTCTACAGGATAGGTCAATGCATCGTACTTGTGTGCAGGGGAGAGTTCGGCTATTGGACAAGAGTAACATTGCATGTTTACACATACCTACCTAAGGTACAGGTCAATGCAGGCAGAATTAATCTGGAAATACTGACGTTTTAACCATGAAGCTATCCCTTACAGCACTGACAGTTTTAACTGGCTTCTGCTTGTGTTAGCTAACCACCTCATGGATGATGCACCTTAATGATGGGTTGGGTAAGTGGAAACTAATTACCTAACGTATTAGAACTAATGTCTTAACAGTTAGAATTACTAGTCGAATGTACTGCAGAGATGTGAAGTTGAGAACTAGCTGACTCCCAAGGTTCAACAGCAAAGCAAGTACTGATAGATAAGATACCAGGAATAAGGAATTGTACTCATTCACTCATAAGCGGTCCCTCAAAATGAGGATGACTTGCTTCCACGCCAAAAAAGGATGAGTTCATAGGTGTTTCAATGAAGGACCTGAACTACATCCAGAAGGGTGGAAGATGCCTGTGCGTGGATTTTTTTAATGTGTGGTGACCGTTGCACACTAGCCACCATACGGGCTTGACAGAGCTGGGTCTTGGTCCAGTGGCAAGGATTAACCAGGACGACTGGAGGCCAGCTCTACTGCACGGACCTAGTGCGCGCACATATTGCAGTGTGGGCTGGCCTGTGCTGCCCCTGGGCCCCTGGTCCCGAACTCACGCCTCTCCCCTGGGCCCTGATCACATCCCTCTACAGTCAATTGTACTGCTCTCACACTGACTGCGGATAGATATATCTTTGCTCATTAGTTCAGTATTCAGCTTATTTTGTTTTTGTTCACTCCTGGGATGTGGGCATCGCTGACATCTATTATCCATACCTAGATTCCCCAGACACAACTCAATGGCTCAGTCGGTCACTTCAGGGGGAAGTCAGGGTCAACAATGTTGGTGTAGGACAGGAGTCACATATAGGCCCAGACCGGGTTAGGATGGCGAGTTTCCTTCCCGAAAGGACATCAGTGAACCAGTTGGGGGTTTTGCGACAGTCCGACAGCTTAGAATCAGAGACAATTACAGCACGGAAGGAGGCCATTTCGGCCCATCATGTCCCTGCCGGCCGACAAAGTGCTACCCAGTCGAATCCCACTTTCCAGCTCTGGGTCCGTGAATCACGATGGTCCAGCTTCATAGTCACTTTTATTGAGACCTGCTATTTATGTCCACATTTTTAATATACTGAAATCAAATTCTAAAACTATTAACTGAGTTATAGATAAGGTAAACATTTGCTGATTAGTCTCTCCCAATATTAAGTATTTTAAACATATTTTTAACTCCAGCCTAGTGAAAGTGCTGCTCTTTTTTTCCCAGATTGGTAATGTATGATCTGTTTATGCATGTCGAATAACACTTACAGAGACAATAAATAATCTGCAAAGGGATATAGATAGATTCAGTGAGTGGGAAAAAATTTGGCAGATGGAGTATAATGTGGGAAAATGTGAGGTTATCCACTTTGGTTGGAAGAATAAAAACACAAATTATTATTTAAATGGAGATTACAAAATGCTGCGGTACAGAGGGATCTTGGGCTCAGAATAAGGGGTCGCACATTTAAAATTGAGGTGAGGAGGAATATCTTCTCTCAAATGGTTGTGAATCTTTGGAATTCTTTACCACAGAGAGCAATGGAGGCTGGTCATTGAATATATTTAAGGTGGAGGTAGACAGATTTTTGAGCGATAAGGGAGTGAAGGATTATGGGGAGTGGGCAGGGAAGTTCAGGTGAGGCTAAGATCAGATCAGCCATGATCTTATTGAATGGCGGAGCAGGCTCGAAGGGCCAAATGGCCGACTCCTGCTCCTATTTCTTATGTTCTTTGGTAGAGGAGTGTGTCATTGCAGCCTAAGCTTTAACAATGGTTGTAGCCCTCAGATTCGAAGAGTCTAAAAGGGACAGCTTGATTTTCTGTCACTGTGGTGGAGACACATGCGACTCACCTGAACAGCAGCATCAAGGCATTGAAGAAGGTGTGGAAGTTGTTGTGACGATCGATGGGCGTGCCTTCATCCAGACCAATGTTTCCAAAGAGCTGTGGAATCCAGGGAAATATTGCAGCAGTTCTATTAGTCAGCACACAGAACACTGGCTTAGTGTATTCACAGTAAAGTTTTTCTGTGCAACAGAGCGACCCACCTGCATTCCAATAATGGCGTATATGAAGAACAACATCGCGATCAGGAGGCAGACATATGGGAGGGCCTGGGTAGAAAAGAATTTGAACATCGTGAACACTACAATATATTAATCAGAAGATGCCAAACAGAAGCGGGAAAGACTAATACACTAATGCTTTGTTAGAGATTCCAGTGCACCAATACCTCACCAGTGCATCTATACCTCAACATTGCACCAATACCTGACCAGTGCACCTATATTTGACCAGTGCACCGATACCTGACCAGTGAACCAATACCCCACCATTGCACCGATACCTGTGCATTGCACCGATACCTGACCAGTGCACCTATACCTGACCAGTGCACAGATACCTGACCATTGCAACAATCCAGCTTCATTGCACTGCTACATGACCATTGCACTAATAGCTGACCAGTGCAACAATTCCTGACCATTGCACCGATAACTGACCAGTGCATCAAAACCTGACCATTGCAACAATACCCCACCATTGCACCAATATGTGCCCAGTGCACCGATACCTGACCATTACAATGATACCTGACCATTGCACAATTACCTGACCAGTGCACCAATACCTGACCATTGCACCAATACCTGACCATTGCACCAATACTTGACCATTGCACCGATAACTGACCAGTGCATCAATACTAGACCATTGCACCAATACTCCACCACTGCACCGATACCTGACCAGTTCAACGATACCTGACCATTGCACATATACCTCACCAGTGCACCGATACCTGACCAGTGCACCGAAACCTGACCATTGCATCAATATCTGACCAGTGCAACATTACCTGACCAGTGCACCATTACCTGACCAGTGCACCATTACCTGACCAGTGCACCGATACCTGACCATTGGACCAATACCTCACCAGTGCACCAATACCTGACCAGTGCACCTATACCTGACAATTGCAACAATACCTCAGTATTGCACCAATACCTGACCAGTGCACCTATACCTGACCATTGGACCAATACCTCACCATTGCATCAATACCTGACCACTGCACCGTTACCTGACCATTGGACCAATACCTGACCAGTGCACCTATACCTGACCAGTGCAACAAAACCTGACCAGTGCAACAATACCTGACCAGAGCACCTATACCTGACCAGTGCACTTATACCTGACCAGTGCAGAAATACTTGACCAGTGCACCTATACCTGACCAGTGCAGAAATACCTGCGACCGGTGACCAATACCTGAGACCAGTGCACCAATACCTGACCAGAACCCCTATACCTGACCAGTGCACCGATACCTGACCATTGCACCAATGCCTGAGACCACTGCAACAATAACGAACCAGTGCACCAATACCTCACCAGTGCACCAATACCTCACCAGTGCACCAATACCTCACCAGTGCACCAATACCTGAGACCACTGCAACAATACATAACCAGTGCACCAATACCTCACCAGTGCACCAATACCTGATCATTGCACCGATACCTGACCACTGCACCGATACCTGACCAGTGCACCGATACCTGACCAGTGCACCAATACCCGAGAACAGTGCACCAATACCTGACCATTGCACCAATACCTCACCAGTGCACCGATACCTGACCAGTGCACCGATACCTGACCATTGCATCAATATCTGACCAGTGCACCATTACCTGACCAGTGCACCGATACCTGACCATTGGACCAATACCGCACCATTGCACCAATATCTGACCAGTGCACCTATACCTGACCAGTGCACCAATACCTGACCAGTGCACCAATACCTGACCAGTGCACCTATACCTGACCAGTGCAGAAATTCCTGTGACCAGTGCACCAATACCTGAGACCAGTGCACCAATACCTGACCAGAATCCCTATACCTGACCAGTGCACCGATACCTGACCATTGCACCAATACCTGAGACCAGTGCACCTATACCTGACCAGTGCAACAATACACCACCATTGCACCGATAACTGACCAGCGCAACAATACACCACCATTCTACCGATACCTGACCAGTGCACCGATACCTGACCATTGCACCGATACCTGACCAGTGCACCAATACCCGAGACCAGTGCACCGATACCTGACCATTGCACCGATACCTGACCAGTGCACCGATACCTGACCAGTGCACCGATACCTGACCATTGGACCAATACATCACCATTGCACCAATACCTGACCAGTGCACCAATACCTGACCAGTGCACCAATACCAGACCAGTGCAACAATACGTGATCATTGCACCTATAGCTGACCAGAGCACCTATACCTGACCAGTGCACCAATACCTGACCAGTGCAACAGTACCTGACCAGTGCACCAATACCTGACCAGAGCACCTATACCTGACCAGTGCACCAATACCTGACCAGTGCACCTATACCTGACCAGTGCACCAATACCTGACCAGTGCATCTATACCTGACCAGTGCAACAATACCTGACCAGTGCACCAATACCTGAGACCAGTGCACCAATACCTGACCAGAACCCCTATACCTGACCAGTGCACCGATACCTGACCATTGCACCGATACCTGAGACCAGTACACCAATGCCTGACCATTGCATCTATACCTGACCAGTGCATCGATACCTGACCAGTGCACCGATACCTGACCATTGCACCGATACATGAGACCAGTGCACCGATACACCACCATTGCACCGATACCTGACCAGTGCACAAATACCTGACCAGTGCACAAATACCTGACCACTGCATCTATACCTGACCAGTGCACAAATACCTGACCAGTGCACAAATACCTGACGAGTGCACCTGTACCTGACTAGTGCACCTGTACCTGACTAGTGCACCTGTACCTGACCAGTGCACCGGTACCTGACCAGTGCACCGATAGCTGACCATGACACCAAGACCTGACCAGTGCACCGATACCTGACCAGTGCACAAATACCTGACCAGTGCACAAATACCTGACCACTGCATCTATACCTGACCAGTGCACAAATACCTGACCAGTGCACAAATAACTGACCAGTGCACAAATACATGACCAGTGCACCGATACCTGACCATTACACCTGTACCTGACCATTACACCTGTACCTGACCAGTGCACCGATACCTGACCATGACACCAAGACCTGACCATTGCACCAAGACCTGACCATTACACCGATACCTGACCATTGCACCGATACCTGACCATTGCAACAATACACCACAATTGCACCTGTACCTGACCAGTGCACCGATACCTGACCACTGAGCCGATCCCTGACCATTGCACCGATACCTGACCATTGCACCGATACCTGACCATTGCACCGATACCTGACCAGTGCAACAATACACCACCATTGCTCCTATACCTGACCAGTGCACCGATACCTGACCACTGCGCCGATCCCTGATCATTGCACCAATACCTCACCAGTGCACCGACACCTGACCATTGCATCAATATCTGACCAGTGTACCATTACCTGACCAGTGCACCAATACCTGACCATTGGACCAATACCTCACCAGTGCACCAATACCTGACCAGTGCACCTACACCTGACCATTGCAACAATACCTGACCATTGGAACAATACCTCACCATTGCATCAATACTTGACCACTGCACCGTTATCTGACCATTGGACCAATACCTGACCAGTGCACCTATACCTGACCAGTGCACCAATAGCTGACCAGTGCACCAATACCTGACCAGTGCACCAATACCTGACCAGTGCACCAATACCTGACCGGTGCACCAATACCTGACCGGTGCACCAATACCTGACCAGTGCAACAATACCTGACGAGTACACCAATACCTGACCAGAGCACCTATACCTGACCAGTGCACCTATACCTGACCAGTGCAGAAATACCTGACCAGTGCACCAATACCTGACCAGTACACAAATACCTGACCAGTACACAAATACCTGACCAGAGCACCTATACCTGACCAGAGCACCTATACCTGACCAGTGCAGAAATACCTGACCAGTGCACCTATACCTGACCAGTTCAGAAATATCTGCGACCAGAACCCCTATACCTGACCAGTGCACCGATACATATCCATTGCACCAATACCTGAGACCACTGCAACAATACCTAACCAGTGCACCAATACATCACCAGTGCACCAATACCTCACCAGTGCACCAATACCTGAGACCACTGCAACAATACCTAACAAGTGTACCAATACCTCACCAGTGCACCAATACCTGACCATTGCACCGATACCTGACCAGTGCACCAATACCCGAGACCAGTGCACCGATACCTGACCAGTGCACCGATACCTGACCATTGCATCAATATCTGACCAGTGCAACATTACCTGACCAGTGCACCGATACCTGACCATTGGACCAATACCTCACCATTGCACCAATACCTGACCAGTGCACCTATACCTGACCAGTGCAACAATACCTGACCAGTGCAACAATACCTGACCAGTGCACCTACACCTGACCAGTGCACCAATACCTGACCAGTGCACCAATACCTGACCAGTGCACCTATACCTGACTAGTGCACCTATACCTGTGACCAGTGCACCAATACCTGAGACCAGTGCACCAATAGCTGACCAGATCCCCGATACCTGACCAGTGCACTGATACCTGACCAGTGCATAAATACCTGACCAGTGCATAAATACCTGACCAGTGCAGAAATACCTGACCAGTGCACCAATAGCTGACCAGTGCACCAATACCTGACCAGAACCCCTATACCTGTCCAGTGCACCGATACATGACCAGTGCATAAATACCTGACCAGTGCATAAATCCCTGACCAGTGCACCAATACATCACCAGTGCACCAATACCTCACCAGTGCACCAATACCTGAGACCAATTCAACAATACCTAACCAGTGCACCAACACCTCACCAGTGCACCAATACCTGACCATTGCACCGATACCTGACCAGTGCACCAATACCCGAGACCAGTGCACCGATACCTGACCATTGCACCGATACCTCACCAGTGCACCGATACCTGACCAGTGCACTGATACCTGACCATTGCATCAATATCTGACCAGTGCAACATTACCTGACCAGTGCACCGATACCTGACCATTGGACCAATACCTCACCATTGCACCAATACCTGACCAGTGCACCTATACCTGACCAGTGCAACAATACCTGACCAGTGCAACAATACCTGACCAGTGCACCTACACCTGACCAGTGCAGAAATACCTGACCAGTGCACCAATACCTGACCAGTGCACCTATACCTGACCAGTGCAGAAATACCTGACCAGTGCACCTATACCTGACCAGTTCAGAAATATCTGCGACCAGAACCCCTATACCTGACCAGTGCACCGATACATAACCATTGCACCAATACCTGAGACCACTGCAACAATACCTAACCAGTGCACCAATACATCACCAGTGCACCAATACCTCACCAGTGCACCAATACCTGAGACCACTGCAACAATACCTAACAAGTGTACCAATACCTCACCAGTGCACCAATACCTGACCATTGCACCGATACCTGACCAGTGCACCAATACCCGAGACCAGTGCACCGATACCTGACCAGTGCACCGATACCTGACCATTGCATCAATATCTGACCAGTGCAACATTACCTGACCAGTGCACCGATACCTGACCATTGGACCAATACCTCACCATTGCACCAATACCTGACCAGTGCACCTATACCTGACCAGTGCAACAATACCTGACCAGTGCAACAATACCTGACCAGTGCACCTACACCTGACCAGTGCACCAATACCTGACCAGTGCACCAATACCTGACCAGTGCACCTATACCTGACTAGTGCACCTATACCTGTGACCAGTGCACCAATACCTGAGACCAGTGCACCAATAGCTGACCAGATCCCCGATACCTGACCAGTGCACTGATACCTGACCAGTGCATAAATACCTGACCAGTGCATAAATACCTGACCAGTGCAGAAATACCTGACCAGTGCACCAATAGCTGACCAGTGCACCAATACCTGACCAGAACCCCTATACCTGTCCAGTGCACCGATACATGACCAGTGCATAAATACCTGACCAGTGCATAAATCCCTGACCAGTGCACCAATACATCACCAGTGCACCAATACCTCACCAGTGCACCAATACCTGAGACCAATTCAACAATACCTAACCAGTGCACCAACACCTCACCAGTGCACCAATACCTGACCATTGCACCGATACCTGACCAGTGCACCAATACCCGAGACCAGTGCACCGATACCTGACCATTGCACCGATACCTCACCAGTGCACCGATACCTGACCAGTGCACTGATACCTGACCATTGCATCAATATCTGACCAGTGCAACATTACCTGACCAGTGCACCGATACCTGACCATTGGACCAATACCTCACCATTGCACCAATACCTGACCAGTGCACCTATACCTGACCAGTGCAACAATACCTGACCAGTGCAACAATACCTGACCAGTGCACCTACACCTGACCAGTGCAGAAATACCTGACCAGTGCACCAATACCTGACCAGTGCACCTATACCTGACCAGTGCAGAAATACCTGTGACCAGTGCACCAACACCTGAGACCAGTGCACCAAAACCTGACCAGAACCCCGATACCTGACCAGTGCACTGATACCTGACCAGAGCATAAATACCTGACCAGTGCATAAATACCTGACCAGTGCATCGATACCTGACCAGTGCACCATTACCTGACCAGTGCATCGATATTTGACCAGTGCATCGATACCTGACCAGTGCACCAATACGTGACCAGTGCATCGATATCTGACCAGTGCACCAATACCTGACCATTGCACCAATACCTGACCAGTGCACCGATACCTGACCATTGCCCCAATACCTGACCAGTGCAGAAATACCTGACCAGTGCACCTATACCTGACCAGTTCAGAAATACCTGCGACCAGTGCACCAATACCTGAGACCAGTGCACCAATACCTGACCAGAACCCCAATACCTGACCAGTGCACCGATACATGACCATTGCACCAATACCTGAGACCACTGCAACAATACCTAACCAGTGCACCAATACCTCACCAGTGCACCAATACCTGACCATTGCACCGATACCTGACCAGTGCACCAATACCCGAGACCAGTGCACCGATACCTGACCATTGCAACGATACCTCACCAGTGCACCGATACCTGACCAGTGCACCGATACCTGACCATTGCATCGATATCTGACCAGTGCAACATTACCTGACCAGTGCACCGATACCTGACCATTGGACCAATATCTCACCATTGCACCAATACCTGACCAGTGCACCTATACCTGACCAGTGCAACAATACCTGACCAGTGTAACAATACCTGACCAGTGCACCTACACCTGACCAGTGCACCAATACCTGACCAGTGCACCAATACCTGACCAGTGCACCTATACCTGACCAGTGCAGAAATACCTGTGACCAGTGCACCAATAGCTGAGACCAGTGCACCAATACCTGACCAGAACCCCGATACCTGACCAGTGCACTGATACCTGACCAGTGCATAAATACCTGACCAGTGCATAAATACCTGACCAGTGCATCGATACCTGACCAGTGCACCAATACCTGACCAGTGCATTGATATTTGACCAGCGCATCGATACCTGACCAGTGCACCAATACGTGACCAGTGCATCGATATCTGACCAGTGCACCAATACCTGACCATTGCACCAATACCTGACCAGTGCACCGATACCTGACCATTGCCCCAATACCTCACCAGTGCACCGATACCTGACCAGTGCACCGACACCTGACCATTGCATCAATATCTGACCAGTGCACCATTATCTGACCAGTGCACCATTACCTGACCAGTGCACCGATACCTGACCATTGGACCAATACCTCACCAGTGTACCAATAGCTGACCAGTGCACCTTTACCTGACCATTGCAACAATACCTCAGTATTGCACCAATACCTGACCAGTGCACCTATACCTGACCAGTGCACCTATACCTGACCATTGGACCAATACCTCACCATTGCATCAATACCTGACCACTGCACCGTTACCTGACCAGTGTACCTATACCTGACCAGTGCACCTATACCTGACCAGTGCACCAATACCTCACCATTGCATCAATACCTGACCACTGCACCGTTACCTGACCAGTGCACCTATACCTGACCAGTACACCTATACCTGACCAGTGCACCAATATCTGACCAGTGCAACAATACCTGACCAGTGCAACAATACCTGACCAGAGCACCTATACTTGATCAGTGCACCAATACCTGACCAGTGCAACAATACCTGACCAGAGCACCTATACCTGACCAGAGCACCTATACCTGACCAGTGCACATATACCTGACCAGTGCACCTATACCTGACCAGTGCAGAAATACCTGCGACCAGTGCATCAATACCTGAGACCAGTGCACCAATACCTGACCGGACCCCTATACCTGACCAGTGCACCGATACCTGACCATTGCACCAATACCTGAGACCACTGAAACAATACCTAACCAGTGCACCAATACCTCACCACTGCACCAATATCTCACCAGTGCACCAATACCTGAGACCACTGTAACAATACCTAACCAGTGCACCAATACCTCACCAGTGCACCGATACCTGACCATTGCACCGATGCCTGACCAGTGCACCAATACCCGAGACCAGTGCACCGATACGTGACGATTGCACCAATACCTCACCAGTGCACCGATACCTGACTAGTGCACCGATACCTGACCATTGCATCAATATCTGACCAGTGCACCATTACCTGACCAGTGCACCATTACCTGACCAGTGCACCAATACCTGACCATTGGACCAATACCTGACCAGTGCACCTATACCTGACCAGTGCAACAATACCTGACCAGAACCCCTATACCTGACCAGTGCACCGATACCTGACCATTGCACCAATACCTGAGACCAGTGCACCAATGCCTGACCATTGCACCAAGACCTGACCAGTGCACCGATACCTGACCAGTGCATCAATACCTGACCAGTGCATCGATATTTGACCAGTGCATCGATACCTGACCAGTGCACCAATACCTGACCAGTGCATCGATAGCTGACCAGTGCATCAATACCTGACCATTGCACCAATACACCACCATTGCACCGATACCTGACCAGTGCACAAATACCTGACCAGCACACAAATACCTGACCAGTACACCTGTACCTGACCAGTATACCTGTACCTGACCAGTGCAACTGTACCTGACCAGTGCACCGATACCTGACCATGACACCAAGACCTGACCATTGCACCAAGACCTGACCATTGCACCGATACCTGAACATTGCACCGATACCTGACCATTGCACCGATACCTGACCAGTGCAACAAAACACCACCATTACAACTATACCTGACCAGTGCACCGATACCTGACCACTGCGCCGATCCCTGACCATTGCACGAATCCCGCTTCATTGCACTGCTACCTGACCATTGTACCAATAGCTGACCATTGCACTAATACCCCATCATTCTACCGATACCTGACCAGTGCCCCGATACCTGACCATTGCACCGATACCTGACCAGTGCACCAATACCCAAGACCAGTGCACCGATACCTGACCATAGCACCAATACCTCACCAGTGCACCGATACCTGACAATTGCACCGATACCTGACCAGTGCAACAAAACACCACCATTACAACTATACCTGACCAGTGCACCGATACCTGACCACTGCGCCGATCCCTGACCATTGCACCAATCCCGCTTCATTGCACTGCTACCTGACCATTGTACCAATAGCTGACCATTGCACTAATACCCCATCATTCTACCGATACCTGACCAGTGCCCCGATACCTGACCATTGCACCGATACCTGACCAGTGCACCAATACCCAAGACCAGTGCACCGATACCTGACCATTGCACCAATACCTCACCAGTGCACCGATACCTGACCAGTGCACCGATACCTGACCATTGCATCAATATCTGATCAGTGCACCATTACCTGACCAGTGCACCGATACCTGACCATTGGACCAATACCTCACCATTGCACCAATACCTGACCAGTGCACCTATACCTGACCAGTGCACCGGTACCTGACCAGTGCATCGGTACCTGACCAGTGCACCGGTACCTGAAAATGACACCAAGACCTGACCAGTGCACCGATACCTGACCATTGCATCAATATCTGACCAGTGCACCATTACCTGACCAGTGCACCGATACCTGACCAGTGCACAAATACCTGACCAGTGCACCGATACCTGACCATTGCCCCAATACCTGACCAGTGCAGAAATACCTAACCAGTGCACCGATACCTGACCATTGCCCCAATACCTGACCAGTGCAGAAATACCTGACCAGTGCACCTATACCTGACCAGTTCAGAAATACCTGCGACCAGTGCACCAATACCTGAGACCAGTGCACCAATACCTGACCAGAACCCCTATACCTGATCAGTGCACCAATACCTGACCAGTGCAACAATACCTGACCAGAGCACCTATACCTGACCAGAGCACCTATACCTGATCAGTGCACCAATACCTGACCAGTGCAACAATACCTGACCAGAGCACCTATACCTGACCAGAGCACCTATACCTGACCAGTGCACATATACCTGACCAGTGCACCTATACCTGACCAGTGCAGAAATACCTGCGAACAGTGCATCAATACCTGAGACCAGTGCACCAATACCTGACCAGAACCCCTATACCTGACCAGTGCACCGATACCTGACCATTGCACCAATACCTGAGACCACTGCAACAATACCTAACCAGTGCACCAATACCTCACCAGTGCACCAATACCTGAGACCACTGTAACAATACCTAACTAGTGCACCAATACCTCACCAGTGCACCGATACCTGACCATTGCACCGATGCCTGACCAGTGCACCAATATCCGAGACCAGTGCACCGATACATGACGATTGCACCAATACTTCACCAGTGCACCGATACCTGACCAGTGCACCGATACCTGACCATTGCATCAATATCTGACTAGTGCACCATTACCTGACCAGTGCACCATTACCTGACCAGTGCACCGATACCTGACCATTGGACCAATACCTGACCAGTGCACAAATACCTGACCAGCACACAAATACCTGACCAGTGCACCTGTACCTGACCAGTGTACCTGTACCTGACCAGTGCAACTGTACCTGACCAGTGCAACTGTACCTGACCAGTGCACCGATACCTGACCATGACACCAAGACCTGACCATTGCAGCAAGAGCTGACCATTGCACCGATACCTGAACATTGCACCGATACCTGACCATTGCACCGATACCTGACCAGTGCAACAAAACACCACCATTACAACTATACCTGACCAGTGCACCGATACCTGACCACTACGCCGATCCCTGACCATTGCACCAATCCCGCTTCATTGCACTGCTACCTGACCATTGTACCAATAGCTGACCATTGCACCAATATCTGATCAGTGCACCATTACCTGACCATTGCACCGATACCTGACCATTGGACCAATACCTCACCATTGCACCAATACCTGACCAGTGCACCTGTACCTGACCAGTGCACCTGTACCTCACCAGTGCACCGGTACCTGACCAGTGCACCGGTACCTGAAAATGACACCAAGACCTAACCAGTGCACCGATACCTGACCATTGCCCCAATACCTGACCAGTGCAGAAATACCTGACCAGTGCACCTATACCTGACCAGTTCAGAAATACCTGCGACCAGTGCACCAATACCTGAGACCAGTGCACCAATACCTGACCAGAACCCCTATACCTGACCAGTGCACCGATACATGACCATTGCACCAATACCTGAGACCACTGCAACAATACCTAACCAATGCACCAATACATCACCAGTGCACCAATACCTCACCAGTGCACCAATACCTGAGACCACTGCAACAATACCTAACCAGTGCACCAATACCTCACCAGTGCACCAATACCTGACCATTGCACCGATACCTGACCATTGCACCGATACCTCACCAGTGCACCGATACCTGACCAGTGCACCAATACCTGACCATTGCATCAATATCTCACCAGTGCAACATTACCTGACCAGTGCACCGATACCTGACCATTGGACCAATACCTCACCATTGCACCAATACCTGACCAGTGCACCTATACCTGACCAGTGCAACAATACCTGACCAGTGCAACAATACCTGACCAGTGCACCTACACCTGACCAGTGCAGAAATACCTGACCAGTGCACCAATACCTGACCAGTGCACCTATACCTGACCAGTGCAGAAATATCTGTGACCAGTGCACCAATAGCTGAGACCAGTGCACCAATACCTGACCAGAACCCCGATACCTGACCAGTGCACAGATACCTGACCAGTGCATAAATACCTGACCAGTGCACCAATACCTGACCATTGCCCCAATACCTGATCATTGCACCAATACCTGACCATTGCACCAATACTTGACCATTGCACCATTACCTGACCAGTGCACCGATACCTGACCATTGCACCAATACCTCACCAGTGCACCGATAGCTGACCAGTGCACCTTTACATGACCATTGCAACAATACCTCAGTATTACACCAATACCTGACCAGTGCACCTATACCTGACCAGTGCACCTATACCTGACCATTGGACCAATACCTCACCATTGCTTCAATACCTGACCACTGCACTGTTACCTGACCAGTGCACCTATACCTGACCAGTACACCTATACCTGACCAGTGCACCAATATCTCACCAGTGCAACAATACCTGACCAGTGCAACAATACCTGACCAGAGCACCTATACCTGCGAACAGTGCATCAATACCTGAGACCAGTGCACCAATACCTGACCAGAACCCCTATACCTAACCAGTGCACCAATACCTCACCAGTGCACCAATACCTCACCAGTGCACCGATACCTGAGACCACTGTAACAATACCTAACCAGTGCACCAATACCTCACAAGTGCACCGATACCTGACCATTGCACCGATGCCTGACCAGTGCACCAATACCCGAGACCAGTGCACCGATACGTGACGATTGCACCAATACCTCACCAGTGCACCGATACCTGACCAGTGCACCGATACCTGACCATTGCACAAATATCTGACCAGTGCACCATTACCTGACCAGTGCACCATTACCTGACCAGTGCACCGATACCTGACCATTGGACCAATACCTGACCAGTGCACCTATACCTGACCAGTGCAACAATACCTGACCAGTGCAACAATACCTGACCAGTGCAACAATACCTGAGCAGTGCAGAAATACCTGTGACCAGTGCACCAATACCTGAGACCAGTGCACCAATACCTGACCAGAAACCCTATACCTGACCAGTGCACCGATACCTGAACATTGCACCAATACCTGAGACCAGTGCACCAATGCCTGACCATTGCACCAAGACCTGACCAGTGCACCGATACCTGACCAGTGCATCAATACCTGACCAGTGCATCGATATTTGACCAGTGCATCGCTACCTGACCAGTGCACCAATACCTGACCAGTGCAACGATAGCTGACCAGTGCATCAATACCTGACCATTGCACCAATACACCACCATTGCACCGATACCTGACCAGTGCAAAAATACCTGACCAGCACACAAATACCTAACCAGTGCACCTGTACCTGACCAGTGTACCTGTACCTGACCAGTGCAACTGTACCTGACCAGTGCACCGATACCTGACCATGACACCAAGACCTGACCATTGCACCAAGACCTGAGCATTGCACCGATACCTGACCATTGCACCGATACCTGAACATTGCACCGATACCTGACCATTGCACCGATACCTGACCAGTGCAACAAAACACCACCATTACAACTATACCTGACCAGTGCACCGATACCTGACCACTGCGCCGATCCCTGACCATTGCACCAATCCCGCTTCATTGCACTGCTACCTGACCATTGTACCAATAGCTGACCATTGCACCAATACCCCATCATTCTACCGATACCTGACCGGTGCCCCGATACCTGACCATAGCACCGATACCTGACCAGTGCACCAATACCCGAGACCAGTGCACCGATACCTGACCATTGCACCAATACCTCACCAGTGCACCGATACCTGACCAGTGCACCGATACCTGACCATTGCATCAATATCTGATCAGTGCACCATTACCTGACCAGTGCACCGATACCTGACCATTGGACCAATACCTCACCATTGCACCAATACCTGACCAGTGCACCTGTACCTGACCAGTGCAACTG
Organism: Pristiophorus japonicus; assembly: GCF_044704955.1. Taxonomy (NCBI): domain Eukaryota; kingdom Metazoa; phylum Chordata; class Chondrichthyes; family Pristiophoridae; genus Pristiophorus; species Pristiophorus japonicus. The sequence continues at coordinate 152,349,658 of NC_091984.1, read as the reverse complement.
TACCTGACCAGTGCACCGGTACCTGACCAGTGCACCGATACCTGAAAATGACATCAAGACCTGACCAGTGCACCGATACCTGACCATTGCATCAATATCTGACCAGTGCACCATTACCTGACCAGTACACCGATACCTGACCAGTGCACAAATACCTGACCAGTGCACCGATACCTGACCATTGCATCAATATCTGACCAGTGCACCTGTACCTGACCAGTGCACCGATACCTGACCAGTGCACCGATACCTGACCATGACACCAAGACCTGACCATTGCACCAAGACCTGACCATTACACCGATACCTGACCATTGCACTGATACCTGACCATTGCACCGATACATGACCGGTGCAACAATACACCACCATTGCACCTATACCCCACCACTGCACCGATACCTGACCAGTGCACCTGTATCTGACCATTGCAACAATACCTCAGTATTGCACCATTACCTGACCGCTGCACCGTTACCTGACCAGTGCACCTATACCTGACCAGTGCACCAATACCTGACCAGTGCACCAATACCTGACCAGAACACCTATACCTGACCAGTGCACCTATACCTGACCAGTGTACCAATACCTGACCATTGCACTAATACCTGAGACCACTGAAACAATACCTAACCAATGCACCAATACCTCACCAGTGCACCAATACCTGAGACCATTGCAACAATACATAACCAGTGCACCAATACCTCACCAGTGCACCAATACCTGACCATTGCACCGATACCTGACCAGTGCACCAATACCCGAGACCAGTGCACCGATACCTGACCATTGCACCAATACCTCACCAGTGCACCGATACCTCACCAGTGCACCGATACCTGACCCGTGCACCAATACCTGACCATTGCACTAATACCTGAGACCATTGCAATAATACATAACCAGTGCACTGATACCTCACCAGTGCACCTATACCTGACCAGTGCACCTATACCTGACCAGTGCACCAATACCTGACCATTGCACTAATACCTGAGACCACTGAAACAATACCTAACCAATGCACCAATACCTCACCAGTGCACCAATACCTCACCAGTGCACCAATACCTGAGACCATTGCAACAATACATAACCAGTGCACCAATACCTGACCAGTGCACCGATACCTGACCATTGCACCGATACCTGACCAGTGCACCAATACCCGAGGCCAGTGCACCGATACCTGACCAGTGCACCAATACCTCACCAGTGCACCGATACCTTACCAGTGCACCGATACCTGACCATTGCATCAATATCTGACCAGTGCACCAATACCTGACCAGTGCACCAATACCTGACCAGTGCAGCTATACCTGACCAGTGCAACAATACCTGACCAGTGCAACAATACCTGACCAGTGCACCAATACCTGACCAGTGCACCTATACCTGACCAGTGCACCTATACCTGTGATCAGTGCATCAATACCTGAGACCAGTGCACCAATACCTGACCAGAACCCCCATACCTGACGAGTGCACCGATACCTGACCATTGCACCAATACCTGAGACCAGTGCACCAATGCCTGACCATTGCACCAATACCTGACCAGTGCACCGATACCTGACCAGTGCATCGATACCTGACCAGTGCATCGATATCTGACCAGTGCATCGATATCTGACCATTGCACCAATACACAACCATTGCACTGATACCTAACCAGTGCACAAATACCTGACCAGTGCACCGATACCTGACCAGTGCACCGATACCTGACCAGTGCACCTGTACCTGACCAGTGTACTGATACCTGACCATGACACCAAGACCTGACCATGACACCAAGACCTGACCATTGCACCAAGACCTGACCATTGCACCGATACCTGAACATTGTACCGATACCTGACCATTGCACCGATACCTGACCAGTGCAACAATACACCACCATTGCACCTATACCTGACCAGTGCACCGATACCTGACCACTGCGCCGATCCCTGACCATTGCACCAATCCCGCTTCATTGCGCTGCTACCTGACCATTGCACCAATACCCCATCATTGTACCGATACCTGACCAGTGCACCGATATCTGACCATTGCACCGATACCTGACCAGTGCACCAATACCCGAGATCAGTGCACCGATACCTAACCATTGCACCGATACCTCACCAGTGCACCGATACCTGACCAGTGCACCGATACCTGACCATTGCATCAATATCTGACCAGTGCACCTATACCTGACCAGTGCACCATTACCTGACCAGTGCACCAATACCTGACCAGTGCAACAATACCTGACCAGAGCACCTATACCTGACCAGAGCACCTATACCTGACCAGTGCAGAAATACCTGACCAGTACACCTATACCTGACCAGTGCACCTATACCTGACCAGTGCAGAAATACCTGTGACCATTGCACCAATACCTGAGACCAGTGCACCAATACCTGAGACCAGTGCACCAATACCTGACCAGAACCCCTATACCTGACCAGTGCACCGATATCTTACCACAGCGCCGATCCCTGACCATTGCACCAATCCCGCTTCATTGCACTGCTACCTGACCATTGTACCAATAGCTGACCAGTGCATCAATTCCTGACCATTGCACCGATAACTGACTCGTGCATCAATACCTGACCATTGCACCAATACCCCATCATTGTACCGATACCTGACCAGTGCACCGATACCTGACCAGTGCAACAATACCCGAGCCCAGTGCACCGATACCGAACCATTGCACCAATACCTCACCAGTACACCAATACCTGACCAGTGCAGAAATACCTGTGACCAGTGCACCAATACCTGAGACCAGTGCACCAATATGTGACCAGTGAACCGATACCTGACCAGTGCACCGATACCTGACCATTGCACCAATACCTGAGACCAGTGCACCAATGCCTGACCATTGGACCAATACCTCACCATTGCACCAATACCTGACCAGTGCACCTATACCTGACCAGTGCACCAATACCTGACCAGTGCAACAATACCTGACCAGTGCACCAATACCTGACCAGAGCACCTATACCTGACCAGAGCACCTATACCTGACCAGTGCACCAATACCTGACCAGAGCACCTATACCTGACCAGAGCACCTATACCTAATCAGTGCATAAATACCTGACCAGTGCACCTATACCTGACCAGTGCACCAATACCTGACCAGTGCAACAATACCTGACCAGTGCACCAATACCTGACCAGAGCACCTATACCTGACCAGAGCACCTATAACTGACCAGAGCACCTATACCTGACCAGTGCACCAATACCTGACCAGAGCACCTATACCTGACCAGAGCACCTATACCTAATCAGTGCATAAATACCTGACCAGTGCACCTATACCTAACCAGTGCAACTATACCTGACCAGTGCAGAAATACCTGTGACCAGTGCACCAATACCTGAGACCAGTGCACCAATACCTGACCAGTGAACCGATACCTGACAAGTGGACCGATACCTGACCAGTGCACCAATACCTGAGACCAGTGCACCAATGCCTGACCATTGGACCAATACCTCACCATTGCACCAATACCTGACCAGTGCACCTATACCTGACCAGTGCACCAATACCTGACCAGTGCAACAATACCTGACCAGTGCACCAATACCTGACCAGAGCAACTATACCTGACCAGAGCACCTATACCTGACCAGTGCAGAAATACCTGACCAGTGCACCTATACCTGACCAGTGCATCTATACCTGACCAGTGCAGAAATAGCTGTGACCAGTGCACCAATACCTGAGACCAGTGCACCAATACCTGACCAGAACCCATATACCTGACCAGTGCATCGATACCTGACCAGTGCACCGATACCTGACCAGTGCATCGATACCTCACCAGTGCATCGATACCTCACCAGTGCATCGATACCTCACCAGTGCAGAAATACTTAACCAGTGCACCTATACCTGACCAGTGCAGAAATACCTGCGACCATTGCACCAATACCTGAGACTAGTGCACCAATACCTGACCAGAAACCCTATACCTGACCAGTGCACCGATACCTGACCATTGCACCAATAACTGAGACCACTGCAACAATACCGAACCAGTGCACCAATACCTCACCAGTGCACCAATACCTCACCAGAACACCAATACCTGAGACCACTGCAACAATACCTAACCAGTGCACCAATACCTCACCAGTGCACCGATACACGACCAGTGCAACAATACCTGACCAGTGCAACAATACCTGACCAGTGCACCTATACCTGACCAGAGCAGAAATACCTGACCAGTGCACCAATACCTGACCAGTGCACCAATACCTGACAGTGCAGAAATACCTGACCAGTGCACCAATACCTGACCAGTGCAACTATACCTGACCAGTGCAGAGATAACCGTGACCAGTGCACCAATACCTGAGGCCAGTGCACCAATACCTGACCAGAACCCTAAACCTGACCAGTGCAGAAATACCTGTGACCAGTGCACCAATACCTGAGACCAGTGCACCAATGCCTGACCATTGCACCAATACCTGACCAGTGCACCGATACCTGACCAGTGCATCAATACCTGACCAGTGAATCGATACCTGACCAGTGCACCGATACCTGACCAGTGCACCGATACAGAGCCCAGTGCATCGATACCTGACCAGTGCATCGATACCTGACCAGTGCATAGATATCTGACCAGTGCATAGATATCTGACCAGTGCACCAATACACCACCATTGCACCGATACCTGACCAGAGCACAAATACCTGACCACTGCACCTATACCTGACCAGTGCACAAATACCTGACCAGTGCACAAATACCTGACAAGTGCACCTGTACCTGACCAGTGCACCTGTACCTGACCATTGCGCCGATACCTGAACATTGCACCGATACCTGACCAGTGCAACAATACACCACCATTGCACCTATACCTGACCAGTGCAACAATACACCACCATTGCACCTATACCTGACCAGTGCACCGAAACCTGACCACTGCGCCGATCCCTGACCATTGCACCAATCCCGCTTCATTGCACTGCTACCTGACCATTGCACCAATAGCTGACCAGTGCATAAATTCCTGACCAGTGCACCGATACCTGACCATTGCACCAATACCTGAGCAGTGAACAAATACCTGTGACCAGTGCACCAATACCTGAGACCAGTGCACCAATACCTGACCAGTGTACTGATACCTGATCAGTGCACCGATACCTGACCATTGCATCAATATCTGACCAGTGCACCATTACCTGACCAGTGCACCGATACCTGACCATTGGACCAATACCTGACCATTGCGCCAATACCTGACCAGTGCACCTATACCTGACCAGTGCACCTATACCTGACCAGTGCACCTATATCTGACCAGAGCACCTATAGCTGACCAGTGCACCTATACCTGACCAGTGCAGAAATACCTGACCAGTGCACCTATACCTGACCAGTGCACCTATACCTGTGACCAGTGCACCAATACCTGAGACCAGTGCACCAATACCTGACCAGAACCCCTATACCTGACCAGTGCACCGATACCTGACCATTGCACCAATACCTGACCAGTGCATCGATACCTGACCAGTGCATCGATACCTGACCAGTGCATCGATACCTGACCAGTGCATCGATACCTGTCCAGTGCATCGATATCTGACCATTGCACCAATTCACCACCATTGCACCGATACCTGACCAGTGCACCGATACCTGACCATGACACCAAGACCTGACCATTGCACCAAGACCTAACCATTGCACCGATACCTGAACATTGCACCGATACCTGACCATTGCACCGATACCTGACCAGTGCTACAAAACACCACCATTACAACTATACTTAACCAGTGCACCGATACCTGACCACTGCGCCGATCCCTGACCATTGCACCAATCCCGCTTCATTGCACTGCTACCTGACCATTGTACCAATAGCTGACCATTGCACCAATACCCCATCATTCTACCGATACCTGACCGGTGCCCCGATACCTGACCATTGCACCGATACCTGACCAATGCACCAATACCCGAGACCAGTGCACCGATACCTGACCATTGCACCAATACCTCACCAGTGTACCGATACCTGACCAGTGCACCGATACCTGACCATTGCATCAATATCTGATCAGTGCACCATTACCTGACCAGTGCACCGATACCTGACCATTGGACCAATACCTCACCATTGCACCAATACCTGACCAGTGCACCTGTACCTGACCAGTGCACCTGTACCTGACCAGTGCACCGGTACCTGACCAGTGCACCGATACCTGAAAATGACACCAAGACCTGACCAGTGCACCGATACCTGACCATTGCATCAATATCTGACCAGTGCACCATTACCTGACCAGTACACCGATACCTGGCCAGTGCACAAATACCTGACCAGTGGACAAATACCTGACCAGTGCACAAATACCTGACCAGTGCACCGATACCTGACCATTGCATCAATATCTGACCAGTGCACCTGTACCTGACCAGTGCACCGATACCTGACCAGTGCACCGATACCTGACCATGACACCAAGACCTGACCATTGCACCAAGACCTCACCATTACACCGATACCTGACCATTGCACCGATACCTGACCATTGCACCGATACATGACCGGTGCAACAATACACCACCATTGCACCTATACCCCACCACTGCACCGATACCTGACCAGTGCACCTGTATCTGACCATTGCAACAATACCTCAGTATTTCACCAATACCTGACCAGTGCACCAATGCCTGACCATTGGACCAATACCTCAACATTGCATCAATACCTGACCGCTGCACCGTTACCTGACCAGTGCACCTATACCTGACCAGTGCACCAATACCTGACCAGTGCACCAATACCTGACCAGTGCACCAATACCTGACCAGAGCACCTATACCTGACCAGTGCACCTATACCTGACCAGTGCACCAATACCTGACCATTGCACTAATACCTGAGACCACTGAAAGAATACCTAACCAGTGCACCAATACCTCACCAGTTCACCAATACCTGAGACCATTGCAACAATACATAACCAGTGCACCAATACCTCACCAGTGCACCAATACCTGACCATTGCACCGATACCTGACCAGTGCACCAATACCCGAGACCAGTGCACCGATACCTGACCATTGCACCAATACCTCACCAGTGCACCGATACCTCACCAGTGCACCTATACCTGACCAGTACACCTATACCTGACCAGTGCACCAATACCTGACCATTGCACTAATACCTGAGACCACTGAAACAATACCTAACCAGTGCACCAATACCTGACCATTGTACCGATACCTGACCAGTGCACCAATACCCGAGACCAGTGCACCAATACCTGACCATTGCACCAATACCTCACCAGTGCACCGATACCTCACCAGTGCACCGATACCTGACCCGTGCACCAATACCTGACCATTGCACTAATACCTGAGACCACTGAAACAATACCTAACCAGTGCACCAATACCTCACCAGTGCAGCAATAGCTCACCAGTGCACCAATACCTGAGACCATTGCAACAATACATAACCAGTGCACTGATACCTCACCAGTGCACCTATACCTGACCAGTGCACCTATACCTGACCAGTGCACCAATACCTGACCATTGCACTAATACCTGAGACCACTGAAACAATACCTAACCAGTGCACCAATACCTCACCAGTGCACCAATACCTCACCAGTGCACCAATACCTGAGACCATTGCAACAATACATAACCAGTGCACCAATACCTGACCAGTGCACCGATACCTGACCATTGCACCGATACCTGACCAGTGCACCAATACCCGAGACCAGTGCACCGATACCTGACCATTGCACCAATACCTCACCAGTGCACCAATACCTCACCAGTGCACCGATACCTGACCAGTGCACCGATACCTGACCATTGCATCAATATCTGACCAGTGCACCAATACCTGACCAGTGCACCAATACCTGACCAGTGCAGCTATACCTGACCAGTGCACCTATACCTGACCAGTGCAGAAATACCTGTGATCAGTGTATCAATACCTGAGACCAGTGCACCAATACCTGACCATTGTACCGATACCTGACCAGTGCACCAATACCCGAGACCAGTGCACCAATACCTGACCATTGCACCAATACCTCACCAGTGCACCGATACCTCACCAGTGCACCGATACCTGACCCGTGCACCAATACCTGACCATTGCACTAATACCTGAGACCACTGAAACAATACCTAACCAGTGCACCAATACCTCACCAGTGCACCAATAGCTCACCAGTGCACCAATACCTGAGACCATTGCAACAATACATAACCAGTGCACTGATACCTCACCAGTGCACCTATACCTGACCAGTGCACCTATACCTGACCAGTGCACCAATACCTGACCATTGCACTAATACCTGAGACCACTGAAACAATACCTAACCAGTGCACCAATACCTCACCAGTGCACCAATACCTCACCAGTGCACCAATACCTGAGACCATTGCAACAATACATAACCAGTGCACCAATACCTGACCAGTGCACCGATACCTGACCATTGCACCGATACCTGACCAGTGCACCAATACCCGAGACCAGTGCACCGATACCTGACCATTGCACCAATACCTCACCAGTGCACCAATACCTCACCAGTGCACCGATACCTGACCAGTGCACCGATACCTGACCATTGCATCAATATCTGACCAGTGCACCAATACCTGACCAGTGCACCAATACCTGACCAGTGCAGCTATACCTGACCAGTGCACCTATACCTGACCAGTGCAGAAATACCTGTGATCAGTGTATCAATACCTGAGACCAGTGCACCAATACCTGACCAGAACCCCCATACCTGACTAGTGCACCGATACCTGACCATTGCACCAATACCTGAGACCAGTGCACCAATGCCTGACCATTGCACCGATACCTGACCAGTGCACCGATACCTGACCAGTGCACCGATACCTGACCAGTGCACCGATACCTGACCAGTGCACCTGTACCTGACCAGTGCACTGATACCTGACCATTACATCAAGACCTGACCATGACACCAAGACCTGACCATTGCACCAAGACCTGACCATTGCACCAATACCTGAACATTGTACCGATACCTGACCATTGCACCGATACCTGACCAGTGCAACAATACACCACCATTGCACCTATACCTGACCAGTGCACCGATACCTGACCACTGCGCCGATCCCTGACCATTGCACCAATCCCGCTTCATTGCACTGCTACCTGACCATTGCACCAATACCCCATCATTGTACCGATACCTGACCAGTGCACCGATACCTGACCATTGCACCGATACCTGACCAGTGCACCAATACCCGAGATCAGTGCACCAATACCTAACCATTGCACCGATACCTCACCAGTGCACCGATACCTGACCAGTGCACCGATACCTGACCATTGCATCAATACCTGACCAGTGCACCTATACCTGATCAGTGCACCAATACCTGACCAGTGCAGAAATACCTGACCAGTACACCTATACCTGACCAGTGCACCTATACCTGACCAGTGCAGAAATACCTGTGACCAGTGCACCAATACCTGAGACCAGTGCACCAATACCTGAGACCAGTGCACCAATACCTGACCAGAACCCCTATACATGACCAGTGCACAGATATCTTACAACTGCGCCGATCCCTGACCATTGCACCAATCCCGCTTCATTGCACTGCTACCTGACCATTGTACCAATAGCTGACCAGTGCATCAATTCCTGACCATTGCACCGATAACTGACTCGTGCATCAATACCTGACCATTGCACCAATACCCCATCATTGTACCGATACCTGACCAGTGCACCGATACCTAACCATTGCACCAATACCTCACCAGTAAACCAATACCTGACCAGTGCAGAAATACCTGTGACCAGTGCACCAATACCTGAGACCAGTGCACCAATACCTGACCAGTGAACCGATACCTGACCAGTGCACCGATACCTGACCATTGCACCAATACCTGAGACCAGTGCACCAATGCCTGACCATTGGACCAATACCTCACCATTGCACCAATACCTGACCAGTGCACCTATACCTGACCAGTGCACCAATACCTGACCAGTGCAACAATACCTGACCAGTGCACCAATACCTGACCAGAGCACCTATACCTGACCAGAGCACCTATACCTGACCAGTGCACCAATACCTGACCAGAGCACCTATACCTGATCAGTGCAGAAATACCTGACCAGTGCACCTATAACTGACCAGTGCAACTATACCTGACCAGTGCAGAAATACATGTGACCAGTGTACCAATACCTGAGACCAGTGCACCAATACCGGACCAGTGAACCGATACCTGACCAGTGGACCGATACCTGACCATTGCACCAATACCTGAGACCAGTGCACCAATGCCTGACCATTGGACCAATACCTCACCATTGCACCAATACCTGACCAGAGCACCAATAACTGACCAGTGCAACTATACCTGACCAGTGCAGAAATACATGTGACCAGTGCACCAATACCTGAGACCAGTGCACCAATACCGGACCTGTGAACCGATACCTGACCAGTGGACCGATACCTGACCATTGCACCAATACCTGAGACCAGTGCACCAATACCTGACCAGAACCCCTATACATGACCAGTGCACCGATATCTTACAACTGCGCCGATCCCTGACCATTGCACCAATCCCGCTTCATTGCACTGCTATCTGACCATTGTACCAATAGCTGACCAGTGCATCAATTCCTGACCATTGCACCGATAACTGACTCGTGCATCAATACCTGACCATTGCACCAATACCCCATCATTGTACCGATACCTGACAGGTGCACCGATACCTAACCATTGCACCAATACCTCACCAGTAAACCAATACCTGACCAGTGCAGAAATACCTGTGACCAGTGCACCAATACCTGAGACCAGTGCACCAATACCTGACCAGTGAACCGATACCTGACCAGTGCACCGATACCTGACCATTGCACCAATACCTGAGACCAGTGCACCAATGCCTGACCATTGGACCAATACCTCACCATTGCACCAATACCTGACCAGTGCACCTATACCTGACCAGTGCACCAATACCTGACCAGTGCAACAATACCTGACCAGTGCACCAATACCTGACCAGAGCACCGATACCTGACCAGTGCACCTATAACTGACCAGTGCAACTATACCTGACCAGTGCAGAAATACATGTGACCAGTGCACCAATACCTGAGACCAGTGCACCAATACCGGACCAGTGAACCGATACCTGACCAGTGGACCGATACCTGACCATTGCACCAATACCTGAGACCAGTGCACCAATGCCTGACCATTGGACCAATACCTCACCATTGCACCAATACCTGACCAGAGCACCAATAACTGACCAGTGCACCAATACCTGACCAGAGCACCTATACCTGACCAGTGCAGAAATACCTGACCAGTGCACCTATACCTGACCAGTGCACCTATACCTGACCAGTGCAGAAATAGCTGTGACCAGTGCACCAATACCTGAGACCAGTGCACCAATACCTGACCAGAACCCCTATACCTGACCAGTGCATAGATACCTGACCATTGCACCAATACCTGAGACCAGTGCACCAATGCCTGACCATTGCACCGATACCTGACCAGTGCATCGATACCTGACCAGTGCACCGATACCTGACCAGTGCATCGATACCTCACCAGTGCATCGATACCTCACCAGTGCATCGATACCTCACCAGTGAACCTATACCTGACCAGTGCATCGATACCTCACCAGTGCATCGATACCTCACCAGTGCAGAAATACTTAACCAGTGCACCTATACCTGACCAGTGCAGAAATACCTGCGACCATTGCACCAATACCTGAGACCAGTGCACCAATACCTGACCAGAAACCCTATACCTGACCAGTGCACCGATACCTGACCATTGCACCAATGACTGAGACCACTGCAACAATACCGAACCAGTGCACCAATACCTCACCAGTGCACCAATACCTCACCAGAACACCAATACCTGAGACCACTGCAACAATACCTAACCAGTGCACCAATACCTGACCATTGCACCGATACCTGACCAGTGCAACAATACCTGACCAGTGCAACAATACCTGACCAGTGCACCTATACCTGACCAGAGCAGAAATACCTGACCAGTGCACCAATACCTGACCAGTGCACCTATACCTGACCAGTGCACCTATACCTGACCAGTGCACCAATACCTGACCAGTGCAACTATACCTGACCAGTGCAGAGATAACCGTGACAGTGCACCAATACCTGAGACCAGTGCACCAATACCTGACCAGAACCCCAAAACTGACCAGTGCAGAATTACCTGTGACCAGTGCACCAATACCTGAGACCAGTGCACCAATGCCTGACCATTGCACCAATACCTGACCAGTGCACCGATACCTGACCAGTGCATCAATACCTGACCAGTGAATCGATACCTGACCAGTGCACCGATACCTGACCAGTGCACCGATACATAGACCAGTGCATCGATACCAGACCAGTGCATCGATACCTGACCAGTGCATCGATACCTAACCAGTGCATAGATATCTGACCAGTGCATAGATATCTGACCAGTGCATAGATATCTGACCATTGCACCAATACACCACCATTGCACCGATACCTGACCAGAGCACAAATACCTGACCACTGCACCTATACCTGACCAGTGTACAAATACCTGACCAGTGCACAAATACCTGACAAGTGCACCTGTACCTGACCAGTGCACCTGTACCTGACCAGTGCACTGATACCTGACCATGACACCAAGACCTGACCATTGGACCAAGACCTGACCATTGCGCCGATACCTGAACATTGCACCGATACCTGACCAGTGCAACAATACACCACCATTGCACCTATACCTGACCAGTGCAACAATACACCACCATTGCACCTATACCTGACCAGTGCACCAATACCTGACCACTGCGCCGATCCCTGTCCATTGCACCAATCCCGCTTCATTGCACCGCTACCTGACCATTGCACCAATAGCTGACCAGTGCAAAAATTCCTCACCATTGCACCGATAACTGACTCGTGCATCAATACCTGACCATTGCACCAATACCCCATCATTGTACCGATACCTGACCAGTGCACCGATACCTGACCATTGCACCAATACCTGAGCAGTGAACCAATACCTGTGACCAGTGCACCAATACCTGAGACCAGTGCACCAATACCTGACCAGTGTACCGATACCTGATAAGTGCACCGATACCTGACCATTGCATCAATATCTGACCATTGCGCCAATACCTGACCAGTGCACCTATACCTGACCAGTGCACCTATACCTGACCAGTGCACCAATACTTGACCAGAGCACCTATACCTGACCAGTGCACCTATACCTGACCAGTGCAGAAATACCTGACCAGTGCACCTATACCTGACCAGTGCACCTATACCTGTGACCAGTGCACCAATACCTGAGACCAGTGCACCAATACCTGACCAGGACCCCTATACCTGACCAGTGCACCGATACCTGACCATTGCATCGATACCTGACCAGTGCATCGATACCTGACAAGTGCATCGATACCTGACCAGTGTATCGATACCTGACCAGTGCATCGATATCTGACCATTGCACCAATTCACCACCATTGCACCGATACCTGACCAGTGCACAAATACCTGACCACTGCACAAATACCTGACCACTGCACAAATACCTGACCAGTGCACCGGTACCTGACCAGTGCACCGATACCTGACCATGACAACAAGACCTGACCAGTGCACCGATACCTGACCATTACATCAATATCTGACCAGTGCACCATTACCTGACCAGTGCACCGATACCTGACCATTGGACCAATACCTCACCAGTGCACCAATACCTGACCAGTGCACCAATACCTGACCATTGCGACAATACCGGACCACTGCACCGTTACCTGACCATTGGACCAATACCTGACCAGTGAACCTATACCTGACCAGTGCACCTATACCTGACCAGAGCACCTATACCTGACCAGTGCAGAAATACCTGCGACCAGTGCACCAATACCTGAGACCAGTGCAGCAATACCTGACCAGAACCCCTATACCTGACCAGTGCACCGATACCTGACCATTGCACCAATACCTGAGACGACTGCAACAATACCTAACCAGTGCACCAATACCTCACCAGTGCACCAATACCTGAGACCACTGCAACAATACCTAACCAGTGCACCAATACCTGACCACTGCACCAATACCTGACCAGTGCACCAATACCCGAGACCAGTGCACCGATACCTGACCATTGCACCAATACCTCACCAGTGCACCGATACCTGACCAGTGCACCAATACCTGACCATTGCATCAATATCTGACCAGTGCACCATTACCTGACCAGTGCACCGATACCTGACCATTGGACCAATACCTCACCATTGCACCAATACCTGACCAGTGCAGAAATACCTGACCAGTGCACCAATACATGACCAGTGCACCTATACCTGACCAGTGCAGAAATACCTGTGACCAGTGCACCAATACCTGAGACCAGTGCACCAATACCTGACCAGAAACCCGATACCTGACAAGTGCACCGATACCTGACCATTGCACCAATACCTGAGACCAGTGCACCAATGCCTGACCATTGCACCAATACCTGACCAGTGCACCGATACCCGACCATTGCACCAATACCTGAGACCACTGCAACAATACCTAACCAATGCACCAACACCTCACCAGTACACCAATACCTCACCAGTGCACCAATACGTGAGACCACTGCAACAATACCTAACCGGTGCACCAATACCTCACCAGTAAACCAATACGTGACCATTGCTCCGGTACCTGACCAGTGCATCAATACCCGAGACCAGTGCACTGATACCTGACCATTGCACCAATACCTCACCAGTGCACCGATACCTGACCAGTGCACCGATACCTGACCATTGCATCAATATCTGACCAGTGCACCATTACCTGACCAGTGCACCGATACCTGACCATTGGACCAATACCTCACCATTGCACCAATACCTGACCAGTGCACCTATACCTGACCAGTGCAGCAATACCTGACCAGTGCAACAATACCTGACCAGTGCAACAATACCTGACCAGTGCCCCTATACCTGACCAGTGCAGAAATACCTCACCAGTGTACCAATACCTGACCAGTGCACCAATACCTGACCAGTGCATCTATACCTGACCAGTGCAGAAATACCTGTGACCAGTGCACCAATACCTGAGACCAGTGCACCGATACCTGACCATTGCACCAATACCTCACCAGTGCACCGATACCTGACCAGTGCACCAATACCTGACCATTGCATCAATATCTGACCAGTGCACCATTACCTGACCAGTGCACCGATACCTGACCATTGGACCAATACCTCACCATTGCACCAATACCTGACCAGTGCAGAAATACCTGACCAGTGCACCAATACCTGACCAGTGCACCTATACCTGACCAGTGCAGAAATACCTGTGACCAGTGCACCAATACCTGACCAGAAACCCGATACCTGACAAGTGCACCGATACCTGACCATTGCACCAATACCTGAGACCAGTGCACCAATGCCTGACCATTGCACCAATACCTGACCAGTGCACCGATACCCGACCATTGCACCAATACCTGAGACCACTGCAACAATACCTAACCAATGCACCAATACCTCACCAGTACACCAATACCTCACCAGTGCACCAATACGTGAGACCACTGCATCAATAACTAACCGGTGCACCAATACCTCACCAGTACACCAATACGTGACCATTGCTCCGGTACCTGACCAGTGCACCAATACCCGAGACCAGTGCACTGATACCTGACCATTGCACCAATACCTCACCAGTGCACCGATACCTGACCAGTGCACCGATACCTGACCATTGCATCAATATCTGACCAGTGCACCATTACCTGACCAGTGCAGCGATTCCTGACCATTGGACCAATACCTCACCATTGCACCAATACCTGACCAGTGCACCTATACCTGACCAGTGCAGCAATACCTGACCAGTGCAACAATACCTGACCAGTGCAACAATACCTGACCAGTGCAGAAATACCTGACCAGTGCACCAATACCTGACCAGTGCACCAATACCTAACCAGTGCATCTATACCTGACCAGTGCAGAAATACCTGTGACCAGTGCACCAATACCTGAGACCAGTGCACCAATACCTGACCACAACCCCTATACCTGACCAGTGCACCGATACCTGACCATTGCACCAATACTAGAGACCAGTGCACCAATGCCTGACCATTGCACCAATACCTAACCAGTGCTTCGATACCTGACCAGTGCACCGATACCTGACCAGTGCATCGACACCTCACCAGTGCATCGATACCTCACCAGTGCATCGATACCTCACCAGTGCATCAATATCTGACCATTGCACCAATACACCACCATTGCACCGATACCTGACCAGTGCACAAATACCTGACCAGTGCACAAATACCTGACCACTGCACAAATACCTGACCACTGCACCTATAACTGAGCAGTGCACAAATACCTGACCAGTGCACAAATACCTGACCAGTGCACAAATACCTGACTAGTGCACTTGTACCTGACTAGTGCACCTGTACCTGACCAATGCACCGGTACCTGACCAATGCACCGGTATCTGACCATGACACCAAGACCTGGCCAGTGCACCGATACCTGACCAGTGCACCGATACCTGACCAGTGCACCATTACCTGACCAGTGCACCATTACCTATCCAGTGCACCGATACCTGACCATTGGCCCAATACCTCACCAGTGCACCAATACCTGTGACCAGTGCACCAATACCTGAGACCAGTGCACCAATACCTGACCAGGACCCCTATACCTGACCAGTGCACCGATACCTGACCATTGCATCGATACCTGACCAGTGCATCGATACCTGACAAGTGCATCGATACCTGACCAGTGTATCGATACCTGACCAGTGCATCGATATCTGACCATTGCACCAATTCACCACCATTGCACCGATACCTGACCAGTGCACAAATACCTGACCACTGCACAAATACCTGACCACTGCACAAATACCTGACCAGTGCACCGGTACCTGACCAGTGCACCGATACCTGACCATGACAACAAGACCTGACCAGTGCACCGATACCTGACCATTACATCAATATCTGACCAGTGCACCATTACCTGACCAGTGCACCGATACCTGACCATTGGACCAATACCTCACCAGTGCACCAATACCTGACCAGTGCACCAATACCTGACCATTGCGACAATACCGGACCACTGCACCGTTACCTGACCATTGGACCAATACCTGACCAGTGCACCTATACCTGACCAGTGCACCAATACCTGACCAGTGCAGAAATACCTGCGACCAGTGCACCAATACCTGAGACCAGTGCACCAATACCTGACCAGAACCCCTATACCTGACCAGTGCACCGATACCTGACCATTGCACCAATACCTGAGACGACTGCAACAATACCTAACCAGTGCACCAATACCTCACCAGTGCACCAATACCTGAGACCACTGCAACAATACCTAACCAGTGCACCAATACCTGACCACTGCACCAATACCTGACCAGTGCACCAATGCCCGAGACCAGTGCACCGATACCTGACCATTGCACCAATACCTCACCAGTGCACCGATACCTGACCAGTGCACCAATACCTGACCATTGCATCAATATCTGACCAGTGCACCATTACCTGACCAGTGCACCGATACCTGACCATTGGACCAATACCTCACCATTGCACCAATACCTGACCAGTGCAGAAATACCTGACCAGTGCACCAATACCTGACCAGTGCACCTATACCTGACCAGTGCAGAAATACCTGTGACCAGTGCACCAATACCTGAGACCAGTGCACCAATACCTGACCAGAAACCCGATACCTGACAAGTGCACCGATACCTGACCATTGCACCAATACCTGAGACCACTGCACCAATGCCTGACCATTGCACCAATACCTGACCAGTGCACCGATACCCGACCATTGCACCAATACCTGAGACCACTGCAACAATACCTAACCAATGCACCAACACCTCACCAGTACACCAATACCTCACCAGTGCACCAATACGTGAGACCACTGCAACAATACCTAACCAGTGCACCAATACCTCACCAGTACACCAATACGTGACCATTGCTCCGGTACCTGACCAGTGCACCAATACCCGAGACCAGTGCACTGATACCTGACCATTGCACCAATACCTCACCAGTGCACCGATACCTGACCAGTGCACCGATACCTGACCATTGCATCAATATCTGACCAGTGCACCATTACCTGACCAGTGCACCGATACCTGACCATTGGACCAATACCTCACCATTGCACCAATACCTGACCAGTGCACCTATACCTGACCAGTGCAGCAATACCTGACCAGTGCAACAATACCTGACCAGTGCAACAATACCTGACCAGTGCCCCTATACCTGACCAGTGCAGAAATACCTCACCAGTGCACCAATACCTGACCAGTGCACCAATACCTGACCAGTGCATCTATACCTGACCAGTGCAGAAATACCTGTGACCAGTGCACCAATACCTGAGACCAGTGCACCGATACCTGACCATTGCACCAATACCTCACCAGTGCACCGATACCTGACCAGTGCACCAATACCTGACTATTGCATCAATATCTGACCAGTGCACCATTACCTGACCAGTGCACCGATACCTGACCATTGGACCAATACCTCACCATTGCACCAATACCTGACCAGTGCAGAAATACCTGACCAGTGCACCAATACCTGACCAGTGCACCTATACCTGACCAGTGCAGAAATACCTGTGACCAGTGCACCAATACCTGACCAGAAACCCGATACCTGACAAGTGCACCGATACCTGACCATTGCACCAATACCTGAGACCAGTGCACAAATGCCTGACCATTGCACCAATACCTGACCAGTGCACCGATACCCGACCATTGCACCAATACCTGAGACCACTGCAACAATACCTAACCAATGCACCAATACCTCACCAGTACACCAATACCTCACCAGTGCACCAATACGTGAGACCACTGCAACAATACCTAACCGGTGCACCAATACCTCACCAGTACACCAATACGTGACCATTGCTCCGGTACCTGACCAGTGCACCAATACCCGAGACCAGTGCACTGATACCTGACCATTGCACCAATACCTCACCAGTGCACCGATACCTGACCAGTGCACCGATACCTGACCATTGCATCAATATCTGACCAGTGCACCATTACCTGACCAGTGCACCGATACCTGACCAGTGCAGAAATACCTGACCAGTGCACCTATACCTGACCAGTGCACCTATACCTGACCAGTGCAGAAATAGCTGTGACCAGTGCACCAATACCTGAGACCAGTGCACCAATACCTGACCAGAACCCCTATACCTGACCAGTGCATAGATACCTGACCATTGCACCAATACCTGAGACCAGTGCACCAATGTCTGACCATTGCACCGATACCTGACCAGTGCATCGATACCTGACCAGTGCACCGATACCTGACCAGTGCATCGATACCTCACCAGTGCATCGATACCTCACCAGTGCATCGATACCTCACCAGTGAACCTATACCTGACCAGTGCATCGATACCTCACCAGTGCATCGATACCTCACCAGTGCAGAAATACTTAACCAGTGCACCTATACCTGACCAGTGCAGAAATACCTGCGACCATTGCACCAATACCTGAGACCAGTGCACCAATACCTGACCAGAAACCCTATACCTGACCAGTGCACCGATACCTGACCATTGCACCAATGACTGAGACCACTGCAACAATACCGAACCAGTGCACCAATACCTCACCAGTGCACCAATACCTCACCAGAACACCAATACCTGAGACCACTGCAACAATACCTAACCAGTGCACCAATACCTGACCATTGCACCGATACCTGACCAGTGCAACAATACCTGACCAGTGCAACAATACCTGACCAGTGCACCTATACCTGACCAGAGCAGAAATACCTGACCAGTGCACCAATACCTGACCAGTGCACCTATACCTGACCAGTGCACCTATACCTGACCAGTGCACCAATACCTGACCAGTGCAACTATACCTGACCAGTGCAGAGATAACCGTGACAGTGCACCAATACCTGAGACCAGTGCACCAATACCTGACCAGAACCCCAAAACTGACCAGTGCAGAATTACCTGTGACCAGTGCACCAATACCTGAGACCAGTGCACCAATGCCTGACCATTGCACCAATACCTGACCAGTGCACCGATACCTGACCAGTGCATCAATACCTGACCAGTGAATCGATACCTGACCAGTGCACCGATACCTGACCAGTGCACCGATACATAGACCAGTGCATCGATACCAGACCAGTGCATCGATACCTGACCAGTGCATCGATACCTAACCAGTGCATAGATATCTGACCAGTGCATAGATATCTGACCAGTGCATAGATATCTGACCATTGCACCAATACACCACCATTGCACCGATACCTGACCAGAGCACAAATACCTGACCACTGCACCTATACCTGACCAGTGTACAAATACCTGACCAGTGCACAAATACCTGACAAGTGCACCTGTACCTGACCAGTGCACCTGTACCTGACCAGTGCACTGATACCTGACCATGACACCAAGACCTGACCATTGGACCAAGACCTGACCATTGCGCCGATACCTGAACATTGCACCTATACCTGACCAGTGCAACAATACACCACCATTGCACCTATACCTGACCAGTGCAACAATACACCACCATTGCACCTATACCTGACCAGTGCACCAATACCTGACCACTGCGCCGATCCCTGTCCATTGCACCAATCCCGCTTCATTGCACCGCTACCTGACCATTGCACCAATAGCTGACCAGTGCAAAAATTCCTCACCATTGCACCGATAACTGACTCGTGCATCAATACCTGACCATTGCACCAATACCCCATCATTGTACCGATACCTGACCAGTGCACCGATACCTGACCATTGCACCAATACCTGAGCAGTGAACCAATACCTGTGACCAGTGCACCAATACCTGAGACCAGTGCACCAATACCTGACCAGTTACCGATACCTGATAAGTGCACCGATACCTGACCATTGCATCAATATCTGACCAGTGCACCATTACCTGACCAGTGCACCGATACCTGACCATTGGACCAATACCTGACCATTGCGCCAATACCTGACCAGTGCACCTATACCTGACCAGTGCACCTATACCTGACCAGTGCACCAATACTTGACCAGAGCACCTATACCTGACCAGTGCACCTATACCTGACCAGTGCAGAAATACCTGACCAGTGCACCTATACCTGACCAGTGCACCTATACCTGTGACCAGTGCACCAATACCTGAGACCAGTGCACCAATACCTGACCAGGACCCCTATACCTGACCAGTGCACCGATACCTGACCATTGCATCGATACCTGACCAGTGCATCGATACCTGACAAGTGCATCGATACCTGACCAGTGTATCGATACCTGACCAGTGCATCGATATCTGACCATTGCACCAATTCACCACCATTGCACCGATACCTGACCAGTGCACAAATACCTGACCACTGCACAAATACCTGACCACTGCACAAATACCTGACCAGTGCACCGGTACCTGACCAGTGCACCGATACCTGACCATGACAACAAGACCTGACCAGTGCACCGATACCTGACCATTACATCAATATCTGACCAGTGCACCATTACCTGACCAGTGCACCGATACCTGACCATTGGACCAATACCTCACCAGTGCACCAATACCTGACCAGTGCACCAATACCTGACCATTGCGACAATACCGGACCACTGCACCGTTACCTGACCATTGGACCAATACCTGACCAGTGAACCTATACCTGACCAGTGCACCAATACCTGACCAGTGCAACAATACCTGACCAGAGCACCTATACCTGACCAGAGCACCTATACCTGACCAGTGCAGAAATACCTGCGACCAGTGCACCAATACCTGAGACCAGTGCACCAATACCTGACCAGAACCCCTATACCTGACCAGTGCACCGACACCTGACCATTGCACCAATACCTGAGACGACTGCAACAATACCTAACCAGTGCACCAATACCTCACCAGTGCACCAATACCTGAGACCACTGCAACAATACCTAACCAGTGCACCAATACCTGACCACTGCACCAATACCTGACCAGTGCACCAATACCCGAGACCAGTGCACCGATACCTGACCATTGCACCAATACCTCACCAGTGCACCGATACCTGACCAGTGCACCAATACCTGACCATTGCATCAATATCTGACCAGTGCACCATTACCTGACCAGTGCACCGATACCTGACCATTGGACCAATACCTCACCATTGCACCAATACCTGACCAGTGCAGAAATACCTGACCAGTGCACCAATACATGACCAGTGCACCTATACCTGACCAGTGCAGAAATACCTGTGACCAGTGCACCAATACCTGAGACCAGTGCACCAATACCTGACCAGAAACCCGATACCTGACAAGTGCACCGATACCTGACCATTGCACCAATACCTGAGACCAGTGCACCAATGCCTGACCATTGCACCAATACCTGACCAGTGCACCGATACCCGACCATTGCACCAATACCTGAGACCACTGCAACAATACCTAACCAATGCACCAACACCTCACCAGTACACCAATACCTCACCAGTGCACCAATACGTGAGACCACTGCAACAATACCTAACCGGTGCACCAATACCTCACCAGTACACCAATACGTGACCATTGCTCCGGTACCTGACCAGTGCATCAATACCCGAGACCAGTGCACTGATACCTGACCATTGCACCAATACCTCACCAGTGCACCGATACCTGACCAGTGCACCGATACCTGACCATTGCATCAATATCTGACCAGTGCACCATTACCTGACCAGTGCACCGATTCCTGACCATTGGACCAATACCTCACCATTGCACCAATACCTGACCAGTGCACCTATACCTGACCAGTGCAGCAATACCTGACCAGTGCAACAATACCTGACCAGTGCAACAATACCTGACCAGTGCCCCTATACCTGACCAGTGCAGAAATACCTCACCAGTGCACCAATACCTGACCAGTGCACCAATACCTGACCAGTGCATCTATACCTGACCAGTGCAGAAATACCTGTGACCAGTGCACCAATACCTGAGACCAGTGCACCGATAGCTGACCATTGCACCAATACCTCACCAGTGCACCGATACCTGACCAGTGCACCAATACCTGACCATTGCATCAATATCTGACCAGTGCACCATTACCTGACCAGTGCACCGATACCTGACCATTGGACCAATACCTCACCATTGCACCAATACCTGACCAGTGCAGAAATACCTGACCAGTGCACCAATACCTGACCAGTGCACCTATACCTGACCAGTGCAGAAATACCTGTGACCAGTGCACCAATACCTGTCCAGAAACCCGATACCTGATAAGTGCACCGATACCTGACCATTGCACCAATACCTGAGACCAGTGCACCAATGCCTGACCATTGCACCAATACCTGACCAGTGCACCGATACCCGACCATTGCACCAATACCTGAGACCACTGCAACAATACCTAACCAATGCACCAATACCTCACCAGTACACCAATACCTCACCAGTGCACCAATACGTGAGACCACTGCAACAATAACTAACCGGTGCACCAATACCTCACCAGTACACCAATATGTGACCATTGCTCCGGTACCTGACCAGTGCACCAATACCCGAGACCAGTGCACTGATACCTGACCATTGCACCAATACCTCACCAGTGCACCGATACCTGACCAGTGCACCGATACCTGACCATTGCATCAATATCTGACCAGTGCACCATTACCTGACCAGTGCAGCGATTCCTGACCATTGGACCAATACCTCACCATTGCACCAATACCTGACCAGTGCACCTATACCTGACCAGTGCAGCAATACCTGACCAGTGCAACAATACCTGACCAGTGCAACAATACCTGACCAGTGCAGAAATACCTGACCAGTGCACCAATACCTGACCAGTGCACCAATACCTGACCAGTGCATCTATACCTGACCAGTGCAGAAATACCTGTGACCAGTGCACCAATACCTGAGACCAGTGCACCAATACCTGACCAGAACCCCTATACCTGACCAGTGCACCGATACCTGACCATTGCACCAATACCTGAGACCAGTGCACCAATGCCTGACCATTGCACCAATACCTAACCAGTGCTTCGATACCTGACCAGTGCACCGATACCTGACCAGTGCATCGACACCTCACCAGTGCATCGATACCTCACCAGTGCATCGATACCTCACCAGTGCATCAATATCTGACCATTGCACCAATACACCACCATTGCACCGATACCTGACCAGTGCACAAATACCTGACCAGTGCACAAATACCTGACCACTGCACAAATACCTGACCACTGCACCTATAACTGAGCAGTGCACAAATACCTGACCAGTGCACAAATACCTGACCAGTGCACAAATACCTGACTAGTGCACTTGTACCTGACTAGTGCACCTGTACCTGACCAATGCACCGGTACCTGACCAATGCACCGGTATCTGACCATGACACCAAGACCTGGCCAGTGCACCGATACCTGACCAGTGCACCGATACCTGACCAGTGCACCATTACCTGACCAGTGCACCATTACCTATCCAGTGCACCGATACCTGACCATTGGCCCAATACCTCACCAGTGCACCAATACCTGTGACCAGTGCACCAATACCTGAGACCAGTGCACCAATACCTGACCAGGACGCCTATACCTGACCAGTGCACCGATACCTGACCATTGCATCGATACCTGACCAGTGCATCGATACCTGACAAGTGCATCGATACCTGACCAGTGTATCGATACCTGACCAGTGCATCGATATCTGACCATTGCACCAATTCACCACCATTGCACCGATACCTGACCAGTGCACAAATACCTGACCACTGCACAAATACCTGACCACTGCACAAATACCTGACCAGTGCACCGGTACCTGACCAGTGCACCGATACCTGACCATGACAATAAGACCTGACCAGTGCACCGATACCTGACCATTACATCAATATCTGACCAGTGCACCATTACCTGACCAGTGCACCGATACCTGACCATTGGACCAATACCTCATCAGTGCACCAATACCTGACCAGTGCACCAATACCTGACCATTGCGACAATACCGGACCACTGCACCGTTACCTGACCATTGGACCAATACCTGACCAGTGCACCTATACCTGACCAGTGCACCAATACCTGACCAGTGCAGAAATACCTGCGACCAGTGCACCAATACCTGAGACCAGTGCACCAATACCTGACCAGAACCCCTATACCTGACCAGTGCACCGATACCTGACCATTGCACCAATACCTGAGACGACTGCAACAATACCTAACCAGTGCACCAATACCTCACCAGTGCACCAATACCTGAGACCACTGCAACAATACCTAACCAGTGCACCAATACCTGACCACTGCACCAATACCTGACCAGTGCACCAATGCCCGAGACCAGTGCACCGATACCTGACCATTGCACCAATACCTCACCAGTGCACCGATACCTGACCAGTGCACCAATACCTGACCATTGCATCAATATCTGACCAGTGCACCATTACCTGACCAGTGCACCGATACCTGACCATTGGACCAATACCTCACCATTGCACCAATACCTGACCAGTGCAGAAATACCTGACCAGTGCACCAATACCTGACCAGTGCACCTATACCTGACCAGTGCAGAAATACCTGTGACCAGTGCACCAATACCTGAGACCAGTGCACCAATACCTGACCAGAAACCCGATACCTGACAAGTGCACCGATACCTGACCATTGCACCAATACCTGAGACCACTGCACCAATGCCTGACCATTGCACCAATACCTGACCAGTGCACCGATACCCGACCATTGCACCAATACCTGAGACCACTGCAACAATACCTAACCAATGCACCAACACCTCACCAGTACACCAATACCTCACCAGTGCACCAATACGTGAGACCACTGCAACAATACCTAACCAGTGCACCAATACCTCACCAGTACACCAATACGTGACCATTGCTCCGGTACCTGACCAGTGCACCAATACCCGAGACCAGTGCACTGATACCTGACCATTGCACCAATACCTCACCAGTGCACCGATACCTGACCAGTGCACCGATACCTGACCATTGCATCAATATCTGACCAGTGCACCATTACCTGACCAGTGCACCGATACCTGACCATTGGACCAATACCTCACCATTGCACCAATACCTGACCAGTGCACCTATACCTGACCAGTGCAGCAATACCTGACCAGTGCAACAATACCTGACCAGTGCAACAATACCTGACCAGTGCCCCTATACCTGACCAGTGCAGAAATACCTCACCAGTGCACCAATACCTGACCAGTGCACCAATACCTGACCAGTGCATCTATACCTGACCAGTGCAGAAATACCTGTGACCAGTGCACCAATACCTGAGACCAGTGCACCGATACCTGACCATTGCACCAATACCTCACCAGTGCACCGATACCTGACCAGTGCACCAATACCTGACTATTGCATCAATATCTGACCAGTGCACCATTACCTGACCAGTGCACCGATACCTGACCATTGGACCAATACCTCACCATTGCACCAATACCTGACCAGTGCAGAAATACCTGACCAGTGCACCAATACCTGACCAGTGCACCTATACCTGACCAGTGCAGAAATACCTGTGACCAGTGCACCAATACCTGACCAGAAACCCGATACCTGACAAGTGCACCGATACCTGACCATTGCACCAATACCTGAGACCAGTGCACCAATGCCTGACCATTGCACCAATACCTGACCAGTGCACCGATACCCGACCATTGCACCAATACCTGAGACCACTGCAACAATACCTAACCAATGCACCAATACCTCACCAGTACACCAATACCTCACCAGTGCACCAATACGTGAGACCACTGCAACAATACCTAACCGGTGCACCAATACCTCACCAGTACACCAATACGTGACCATTGCTCCGGTACCTGACCAGTGCACCAATACCCGAGACCAGTGCACTGATACCTGACCATTGCACCAATACCTCACCAGTGCACCGATACCTGACCAGTGCACCGATACCTGACCATTGCATCAATATCTGACCAGTGCACCATTACCTGACCAGTGCACCGATTCCTGACCATTGGACCAATACCTCACCATTGCACCAATACCTGACCAGTGCACCTATACCTGACCAGTGCAGCAATACCTGACCAGTGCAACAATACCTGACCAGTGCAACAATACCTGACCAGTGCAGAAATACCTGACCAGTGCACCAATACCTGACCAGTGCAACAATACCTGACCAGTGCATCTATACCTGACCAGTGCAGAAATACCTGTCACCAGTGCACCAATACCTGAGACCAGTGCACCAATACCTGACCAGAACCCCTATACCTGACCAGTGCACCGATACCTGACCATTGCACCAATACCTGAGACCAGTGCACCAATGCCTGACCATTGCACCAATACCTAACCAGTGCTTCGATACCTGACCAGTGCACCGATACCTGACCAGTGCATCGACACCTCACCAGTGCATCGATACCTCACCAGTGCATCGATACCTCACCAGTGCATCAATATCTGACCATTGCACCAATACACCACCATTGCACCGATACCTGACCAGTGCACAAATACCTGACCAGTGCACAAATACCTGACCACTGCACAAATACCTGACCACTGCACCTATAACTGAGCAGTGCACAAATACCTGACCAGTGCACAAATACCTGACCAGTGCACAAATACCTGACTAGTGCACTTGTACCTGACTAGTGCACCTGTACCTGACCAATGCACCGGTACCTGACCAGTGCACCAATACCTGATCAGTGCACCAATACCTGACCAGTGCAGAAATACCTGTGACCAGTGCACCAATACCTGAGACCAGTGCACCAATACCTGACCAGAAACCCGATATCTGACAAGTGCACCGAAAGCTGACCATTGCACCAATACCTGAGACCAGTGCACCAATGCCTGAGCATTGCACCAATACCTGAGACCAGTGCACCAATGCCTGACCATTGCACCAATACCTGACCAGTGCACCGATACCCGACCATTGCACCAATACCTGAGACCACTGCAACAATACCTAACCAATGCACCAATACCTCACCAGTACACCAATACCTCACCAGTGCACCAATACGTGAGACCACTGCAACAATACCTAACCGGTGCACCAATACCTCACCAGTACACCAATACGTGACCATTGCTCCGGTACCTGACCAGTGCACCAATACCCGAGACCAGTGCACTGATACCTGACCATTGCACCAATACCTCACCAGTGCACCGATACCTGACCAGTGCACCGATACCTGACCATTGCATCAATATCTGACCAGTGCACCATTACCTGACCAGTGCACCGATACCTGACCATTGGACCAATACCTCACCATTGCACCAATACCTGACCAGTGCACCTATACCTGACCAGTGCAACAATACCTGACCAGTGCAACAATACCTGACCAGTGCACCTATACCTGACCAGTGCAGAAATACCTGACCAGTGCACCAATACCTGACCAGTGCACCAATACCTGACCAGTGCATCTATACCTGACCAGGGCAGAAATACCTGTGACCAGTGCACCAATACCTGAGACCAGTGCACCGATACCTGACCATTGCACCAATACCTCACCAGTGCAACGATACCTGACCAGTGCACCAATACCTGACCATTGCATCAATATCTGACCAGTGCACCATTACCTGACCAGTGCACCGATACCTGACCATTGGACCAATACCTCACCATTGCACCAATACCTGACCAGTGCAGAAATACCTGACCAGTGCACCAATACCTGACCAGTGCACCTATACCTGACCAGTGCACCGATACCTGACCATTGCACCAATACCTGAGACCAGTGCACCAATGCCTGACCATTGCACCAATACCTGACCAGTGCACCGATACCCGACCATTGCACCAATACCTGAGACCACTGCAACAATACCTAACCAATGCACCAATACCTCACCAGTACACCAATACCTCACCAGTGCACCAATACGTGAGACCACTGCAACAATACGTTGCCGGTGCACCAATACCTCACCAGTACACCAATACGTGACCATTGCTCCGGTACCTGACCAGTGCACCAATACCCGAGACCAGTGCACTGATACCTGACCATTGCACCAATACCTCACCAGTGCACCGATACCTGACCATTGCATCAAAATCTGACCAGTGCACCATTACCTGACCAGTGCACCGATACCTGACCATTGGACCAATACCTCACCATTGCACCAATACCTGACCAGTGCACCGATACCTGACCAGTGCAGCAATACCTGACCAGTGCAACAATACCTGACCAGTGCATCTATACCTGACCAGTGCAGAAATACCTGTGACCAGTGCACCAATACCTGAGACCAGTGCACCAATACCTGACCAGAACCCCTGTACCTGACCAGTGCACCGATACATGACCATTGCACCAATACCTGAGACCAGTGCACCAATGCCTGACCATTGCACCAATACCTGACCAGTGCATCGATACCTGACCAGTGCACCGATACCTGACCAGTGCATCGATACCTCACCAGTGCATCGATACCTCACCAGTGCATCAATATCTGACCATTGCACCAATACACCACCATTGCACCGATACCTGACCAGTGCACAAATACCTGACCAGTGCACAAATACCTGACCACTGCACAAATACCTGACCACTGCACCTATAACTGAGCAGTGCACAAATACCTGACCAGTGCACAAATACCTGACCAGTGCACAAATACCTGACTAGTGCACTTGTACCTGACCAGTGCACCGGTACCTGACCAATGCACCGGTACCTGACCATGACACCAAGACCTGACCAGTGCACCGATACCTGACCAGTGCACCGATACCTGACCAGTGCACCATTACCTGACCAGTGCACCGATACCTGACCATTGGACCAATACCTCACCAGTGCACCAATACCTGACCAGTGCATCAATACCTGAGACCACTGCAACAATACGTAACCAGTGCACCAATACCTGACCATTGCACCGATACCTGACCAGTGCACCAATACCCGAGACCAGTGCACCGATACCTGACCAGTGCACCGATACCTGACCATTGCATCAATATCTGACCAGTGCACCTATACCTGACCAGTGCAACAATACCTGACCAGTGCACCAATACCTGGCCAGAGCACCTATACCTGACCAGTGCACCTGTACCTGACCAGTGCACCTATAACTGACCAGTGCAGAAATACCTGACCAGTGCTCCAATACCTGACCCGTGCAGAAATACCTGCGGCCAGTGCACCGATACCTGACCATTGCACCAATACCTGGCCATTGCACCAATACCTCTCCAGTGCACCAATACCTCACCAGTGCACCAATACCTGAGACCACTGAAACAATACCTAACCAGTGCACCAATACCTCACCAGTGCACCAATACCTGACCATTGCACCAATACCTGACCAGTGCACAAATACCCGAGACCAGTGCACCGATACCTGACCATTGCACCAATACCTCACCACCAGTGCACCAATACTTGACCAATGCACCGATACCTGACCATTGCATCAATATCTGACCAGTGCACCATTACCTTACCAGTGCACCGATACTTGACCAGTGCACCGATACCTGACCATTGCATCAATACCTGACCAGTGCACCATTACCTGACCAGTGCACCGATACCTGACCATTGGACCAATACCTCACCATTGCACCAATACCTGACCAGTGCACCTATACCTGACCAGAGCACCTATACCTGACCAGAGCACCTATACCTGACCAGTGCACCAATACCTGACCAGTGCACCAATACCTGACCAGTGCAGAAATACCTGTGACCAGTGCACTAATACCTGAGACCAGTGCACCAATACCTGACCAGAAACCCGATACCTGACAAGTGCACCGAAAGCTGACCATTGCACCAATACCTGAGACCAGTGCACCAATGCCTGACCATTGCACCAATACCTGACCAGTGCACCGATACCCGACCATTGCACCAATACCTGAGACCACTGCAACAATACCTAACCAATGCACCAATACCTCACCAGTACACCAATACCTCACCAGTGCACCAATACGTGAGACCACTGCAACAATACCTAACCGGTGCACCAATACCTCACCAGTACACCAATACGTGACCATTGCTCCGGTACCTGACCAGTGCACCAATACCCGAGACCAGTGCACTGATACCTGACCATTGGACCAATACCTCACCATTGCACCAATACCTGACCAGTGCACCTATACCTGACCAGTGCAGCAATACCTGACCAGTGCAGCAATACCTGACCAGTGCACCTATACCTGACCAGTGCAGAAATACCTGTGACCAGTGCACCAATACCTGAGACCAGTGCACCAATACCTGACCAGAAACCCTATACCTGACCAGTGCACCGATACCTGACCATTGCACCAATACCTGAGACCAGTGCACCAATGCCTGACCATTGCACCAATACCTGACCAGTGCATCGATACCTGACCAGTGCACCTTTACCTCACCAGTGCATCGATACCTCAAGAGTGCATCGATACCTCACCAGTGCATCAATATCTGACCATTGCACCAATACACCACCATTGCACCGATACCTGACCAGTGCACAAATACCTGACCAGTACACAAATACCTGACCACTGCACAAATACCTGAGCACTGCACAAATACCTGACCACTGCGCCTATAACTGACCAGTGCACAAATACCTGACTAGTGCACAAATACCTGACCAGTGCACAAATACCTGACTAGTGCACAAATACCTGACTAGTGCACCTGTACCTGACCAGTGCACCGGTACCTGACCAATGCACCGGTACCTGACCATGACACCAAGACCTGACCAATGCACCGATACCTGACCAGTGCACCGATACCTGACCAGTGCACCGATACCTGACCAGTGCACCATTACCTGACCAGTGCACCGATACCTGACCATTGGACCAATACCTCACCAGTGCACCAATACCTGACCAGTGCATCAATACCTGAGACCACTGCAACAATACGTAACCAGTGCACCAATACCTGACCATTGCACCGAAACCTGACCAGTGCACCAATACCCGAGACCAGTGCACCGATACCTGACCAGTGCACCGATACCTGACCATTGCACCAATACCTGAGACCAGTGCACCAATGCCTGACCATTGCACCAATACCTGACCAGTGCATCGATACCTGACCAGTGCACCGATACCTGACCAGTGCATCGATACCTCACCAGTGCATCGATACCTCACCAGTGCACAAATACCTGACCACTGCACATATAACTGAGCAGTGCATAAATACCTGACCAGTGCACAAATACCTGACTAGTGCACTTGTACCTGACTAGTGCACCTGTACCTGACCAGTGCACCGGTACCTGACCAATGCACCGGTACCTGACCATGACACCAAGACCTGACCAGTGCACCGATACCTGACCAGTGCACCGATACCTGACCAGTGCACCATTACCTGACCAGTGCACCGATACCTGACCATTGGACCAATACCTCACCAGTGCACCAATACCTGACCAGTGCATCAATACCTGAGACCACTGCAACAATACGGAACCAGTGCACCAATACCTGACCATTGCACCGATACCTGACCAGTGCACCAATACCCGAGACCAGTGCACCGATACCTGACCAGTGCACCGATACCTGACCATTGTATCAATATCTGACCAGTGCACCTATACCTGACCAGTGCAACAATACCTGACCAGTGCACCAATACCTGACCAGAGCACCTATACCTGACCAGTGCACCTGTACCTGACCAGTGCACCTATAACTGACCTGTGCAGAAATACCTGACCAGTGCTCCAATACCTGACCCGTGCAGAAATACCTGCGGCCAGTGCACCGATACCTGACCATTGCACCAATACCTGGCCATTGCACCAATACCTCACCAGTGCACCAATACCTCACCAGTGCACCAGTACCTGAGACCACTGAAACAATACCTAACCAGTGCACCAATACCTCACCAGTGCACCAATACCTGACCATTGCACCAATACCTGACCAGTGCACCAATACCCGAGACCAGTGCACCGATACCTGACCATTGCACCGATACCTGACCAGTGCACCAATACCGGAGACCAGTGCACCGATACCTGACCAGTGCACCGATACCTGACCATTGCACCAATACCTCACCACCAGTGCACCGATACTTGACCAATGCACCGATACCTGACCATTGCATCAATATCTGACCAGTGCACCATTACCTTACCAGTGCACCGATACTTGACCAGTGCACCGATACCTGACCATTGCATCAATACCTGACCAGTGCACCATTACCTGACCAGTGCACCGATACCTGACCATTGGACCAATACCTCACCATTGCACCAATACCTGACCAGTGCATCTATACCTGACCAGAGCACCTATACCTGACCAGAGCACCTATACCTGACCAGTGCACCAATACCTGACCAGTGCACCGATACCTGACCATTGCACCAATACCTGAGACCAGTGCACCAATGCCTGACCATTGCACCAATACCTGACCAGTGCATCGAGACCTGACCAGTGCACCTTTACCTCACCAGTGCATCGATACCTCACCAGTGCATCGATACCTCACCAGTGCATCAATATCTGACAATTGCACCAATACACCACCATTGCACCGATACCTGACCAGTGCACAAATACCTGACCAGTGCACAAATACCTGACCACTGCACAAATACCTGACCACTGCACAAATACCTGACCACTGCACCTATAACTGACCAGTGCACAAATACCTGACTAGTGCACAAATACCTGACCAGAGCACCTATACCTGACCAGTGCACCTATACCTGACCAGTGCAGAAATACCTGACCAGTGCACCGATACCTGTGACCAGTGCACCAATACCTGAGACCAGTGCACCAATACCTGACCAGGACCCCTATACCTGACCAGTGCACCGATACCTGACCATTGCATCGATACCTGACCAGTGCATCGATACCTGACAAGTGCATCGATACCTGACCAGTGCATCGATACCTGACCAGTGCATCGATATCTGACCATTGCACCAATTCACCACCATTGCACCGATACCTGACCAGTGCACAAATACCTGACCAGTGCACAAATACCTGACCACTGCACAACTACCTGACCACTGCACAAATACCTGACCAGTGCACCGGTACCTGACCAGTGCACCGATACCTGACCATGACAACAAGACCTGACCAGTGCACCGATACCTGACCATTACATCAATATCTGACCAGTGCACCATTACCTGACCAGTGCACCGATACCTGACCATTGGACCAATACCTCACCAGTGCACCAATAACTGACCAATGCACCAATACCTGACCATTGCGACAATACCGGACCACTGCACCGTTACCTGACCATTGGACCAATACCTGACCAGTGCACCTATACCTGACCAGTGCACCAATACCTGACCAGTGCACCAATACCTGACCAGTGCAACAATACCTGACCAGAGCACCTATACCTGACCAGAGCACCTATACCTGACCAGTGCAGAAATACCTGCGACCAGTGCACCAATACCTGAGACCAGTGCACCAATACCTGAGACGACTGCAACAATACCTAACCAGTGCACCAATACCTCACCAGTGCACCAATACCTGAGACCACTGCAACAATACCTAACCAGTGCACCAATACCTGACCAGAACCCCTATACCTGACCAGTGCACCGATACATGACCATTGCACCAATACCTGAGACGACTGCAACAATACCTAACCAGTGCACCAATACCTCACCAGTGCACCAATACCTGAGACCACTGCAACAATACCTAACCAGTGCACCAATACCTGACCACTGCACCAATACCTCACCAGTGCACCGATACCTGACCAGTGCACCAATACCTGACCATTGCATCAATATCTGACCAGTGCACCATTACCTGACCAGTGCACCGATACCTGACCATTGGACCAATACCTCACCATTGCACCAATACCTGACCAGTGCAGAAATACCTGACCAGTGCACCAATACCTGACCAGTGCACCTATACCTGACCAGTGCAGAAATACCTGTGACCAGTGCACCAATACCTGAGACCAGTGCACCAATACCTGACCAGAAACCCGATACCTGACAAGTGCACCGATACCTGACCATTGCACCAATACCTGAGACCAGTGCACCAATGCCTGACCATTGCACCAATACCTGACCACTGCACCGATACCCGACCATTGCACCAATACCTGAGACCACTGCAACAATACCTACCCAAAGCACCAATACCTCACCATTACACCAATACCTCAACAGAAACCAATACGTGAGACCACTGCAACAATACCTAACCGGTGCACCAATACCTCACCAGTAAACCAATACGTGACCATTGCTTCGGTACCTGACCAGTGCACCAATACCCGAGACCAGTGCACTGATACCTGACCATTGCACCAATACCTCACCAGTGCACCGATACCTGACCAGTGCACCGATACCTGACCATTGCATCAATATCTGACCAGTGCACCATTACCTGACCAGTGCACCGATACCTGACCATTGGACCAATACCTCACCATTGCACCAATACCTGACCAGTGCACCTATACCTCACCAGTGCAGCAATACCTGACCAGTGCAACAATACCTGACTAGTGCAACAATACCTGACCAGTGCCCCTATACCTGACCAGTGCAGAAATACCTGACCAGTGCACCAATACCTGACCAGTGCACCAATACCTGACCAGTGCATCTATACCTGACCAGTGCAGAAATACCTGTGACCAGTGCACCAATACCTGAGACCAGTGCACCGATACCTGACCATTGCACCAATACCTCACCAGTGCACCGATACCTGACCAGTGCACCAATATCTGACCAGTGCATCAATATCTGACCAGTGCACCATTACCTGACCAGTGCACCGATACCTGACCATTGGACCAATACCTCACCATTGCACCAATACCTGACCAGTGCAGAAATACCTGACCAGTGCAGAAATACCTGTGACCAGTGCACCAATACCTGACCAGAAACCCGATACCTGACAAGTGCACCGATACCTGACCATTGCACCAATACCTGAGACCAGTGCACCAATGCCTGACCATTGCACCAATACCTGACCAGTGCACCGATACCCGACCATTGCACCAATACCTGAGACCACTGCAACAATACCTAACCAATGCACCAATACCTCACCAGTACACCAATACCTCACCAGTGCACCAATACGTGAGACCACTGCAACAATACCTAACCGGTGCACCAATACCTCACCAGTACACCAATACGTGACCATTGCTCCGGTACCTGACCAGTGCACCAATACCCGAGACCAGTGCACTGATACCTGACCATTGCACCAATACCTCACCAGTGCACCGATACCTGACCAGTGCACCGATACCTGACCATTGCATCAATATCTGACCAGTGCACCATTACCTGACCAGTGCACCGATTCCTGACCATTGGACCAATACCTCACCATTGCACCAATACCTGACCAGTGCACCTATACCTGACCAGTGCAGCAATACCTGACCAGTGCAACAATACCTGACCAGTGCAACAATACCTGACCAGTGCAGAAATACCTCACCAGTGCACCAATACATGACCAGTGCACCAATACCTGACCAGTGCATCTATACCTGACCATTGCAGAAATACCTGTGACCAGTGCACCAATACCTGAGACCAGTGCACCAATACCTGACCAGAACCCCTATACCTGACCAGTGCACCGATACCTGACCATTGCACCAATACCTGAGACCAGTGCACCAATGCCTGACCATTGCACCAATACCTAACCAGTGCTTCGATACCTGACCAGTGCACCGATACCTGACCAGTGCATCGACACCTCACCAGTGCATCGATACCTCACCAGTGCATCGATACCTGACCAGTGCATCAATATCTGACCATTGCACCAATACACCACCATTGCACCGATACCTGACCAGTGCACAAATACCTGACCACTGCACAAATACCTGACCACTGCACCTATAACTGAGCAGTGCACAAATACCTGACCAGTGCACAAATACCTGACCAGTGCACAAATACCTGACTAGTGCACTTGTACCTGACTAGTGCACCTGTACCTGACCAGTGCACCGGTACCTGACCAATGCACCGGTACCTGACCATGAAACCAAGACCTGGCCAGTGCACCGATACCTGACCAGTGCACCGATACCTGACCAGTGCACCATTACCTGACCAGTGCACCATTACCTGACCAGTGCACCGATACCTGACCATTGGACCAATACCTCACCAGTGCACCAATACCTGACCAGTGCATCAATACCTGAGACCGCTGGAACAATACGTAACCAGTGGACCAATACATGACCATTGCACCGATACCTGACCAGTGCACCAATACCCGAGACCAGTGCACCGATACCTGACCAGTGCACCTATACCTGACCATTGCATCAATATCTGACCAGTGCACCTATACCTGACCAGTGCAACAATACCTGACCAGTGCACCAATACCTGACCAGAGCACCTATACCTGACCAGTGCACCTGTACCTGACCAGTGCACCTATAACTGACCAGTGCAGAAATACCTGACCAGTGCTCCAATACCTGACCCGTGCAGAAATACCTGCGGCCAGTGCACCGATACCTGACCATTGCACCAATAACTGGCCATTGCACCAATACCTCACCAGTGCACCAATACCTGACCAGTGCACCAATACCCGAGAGCAGTGCACCGATACCTGACCATTGCACCAATACCTCACCACCAGTGCACCGATACTTGACCAATGCACCGATACCTGACCATTGCATCAATATCTGACCAGTGCACCATTACCTTACCAGTGCACCGATACTTGACCAGAGCACCGATACCTGACCATTGCATCAATACCTGACCAGTGCACCATTACCTGACCAGTGCACCGATACCTGACCATTGGACCAATACCTCACCATTGCACCAATACCTGACCAGTGCACCTATACCTGACCAGAGCACCTATACCTGACCAGAGCACCTATACCTGACCAGTGCACCAATACCTGACCAGTGCACCAATACCTGACCAGTGCAGAAATACCTGACCAGTGCAGAAATACCTGAGACCAGTGCACCAATACCTGACCAGAAACCCGATACCTGACAAGTGCACCGAAAGCTGACCATTGCACCAATACCTGAGACCAGTGCACCAATGCCTGACCATTGCACCAATACCTGAGACCAGTGCACCAATGCCTGACCATTGCACCAATACCTGACCAGTGCACCGATACCCGACCATTGCACCAATAGCTGAGACCACTGCAACAATACCTAACCAATGCACCAATACCTCACCAGTACACCAATACCTCAACAGTGCACCAATACGTGAGACCACTGCAACAATACCTAACCGGTGCACCAATACCTCACCAGTACACCAATACGTGACCATTGCTCCGGTACCTGACCGGTGCACCAATACCCGAGACCAGTGCACTGATACCTGACCAGTGCACCGATACCTGACCAATGCATCAATATCTGACCAGTGCACCATTACCTGACCAGTGCACCGATACCTGACCATTGGACCAATACCTCACCATTGCACCAATACCTGACCAGTGCACCTATACCTGACCAGTGCAGCAATACCTGACCAGTGCAACAATACCTGACCAGTGCAACAATACCTGACCAGTGCACCTATACCTGACCAGTGCAGAAATACCTGACCAGTGCACCAATACCTGACCAGTGCACCAATACCTGACCAGTGCATCTATACCTGACCAGGGCAGAAATACCTGTGACCAGTGCACCAATACCTGAGACCAGTGCACCGATACCTGACCATTGCACCATTACCTGACCAGTGCAACGATACCTGACCAGTGCACCAATACCTGACCAGTGCAGAAATACCTGACCAGTGCACCAATACCTGACCAGTGCACCTATACCTGACCAGTGCACCAATACCTGACCATTGCACCAATACCTGAGACCAGTGCACCAATGCCTGACCATTGCACCATTACCTGACCAGTGCACCGATACCCCACCATTGCGCCAATACCTGAGACCACTGCAACAATACCTAACCAATGCACCAATACCTCACCAGTACACCAATACGTGAGACCACTGCAACAATACCTAACCGGTGCACCAATACCTTACCAGTACACCAACACGTGAGCATTGCTCCGGTACCTGACCAGTGCACCAATACCCGAGACCAGTGCACTGATTCCTGACCATTGCACCAATACCTCACCAGTGCACCGATACCTGACCATTGCATCAATATCTGACCAGTGCACCATTACCTGACCAGTGCACCGATACCTGACCATTGGACCAATACCTCACCATTGCACCAATACCTGACCAGTGCACCTATACCTGACCAGTGCAGCAATACCTGACCAGTGCAACAATACCTGACCAGTGCAACAATACCTGACCAGTGCAGAAATACCTGACCAGTGCACCAATACCTGACCAGTGCAACAATACCTGACCAGTGCATCTATACCTGACCAGTGCAGAAATACCTGTGACCAGTGCACCAATACCTGAGACCAGTGCACCAATACCTGACCAGAACCCCTATACCTGACCAGTGCACCGATACCTGACCATTGCACCAATACCTGAGACCAGTGCACCAATGCCTGACCATTGCACCAATACCTAACCAGTGCTTCGATACCTGACCAGTGCACCGATACCTGACCAGTGCATCGACACCTCACCAGTGCATCGATACCTCACCAGTGCATCGATACCTGACCAGTGCATCAATATCTGACCATTGCACCAATACACCACCATTGCACCGATACCTGACCAGTGCACAAATACCTGACCAGTGCACAAATACCTGACCACTGCACAAATACCTGACCACTGCACCTATAACTGAGCAGTGCACAAATACCTGACCAGTGCACAAATACCTGACTAGTGCACTTGTACCTGACTAGTGCACCTGTACCTGACCAGTGCACCGGTACCTGACCAATGCACCGGTACCTGACCATGACACCAAGACCTGAGCAGTGCACCGATACCTGACCAGTGCACCGATACCTGACCAGTGCACCATTACCTGACCAGTGCACCGATACCTGACCATTGGACCAATACCTCACCAGTGCACCAATACCTGACCAGTGCATCAATACCTGAGACCACTGCAACAATACGGAACCAGTGCACCAATACCTGACCATTGCACCGATACCTGACCAGTGCACCAATACCCGAGACCAGTGCACCGATACATGACCAGTGCACCGATACCTGACCGTTGCATCAATATCTGACCAGTGCACCTATACCTGACCAGTGCAACAATACCTGACCAGTGCACCAATACCTGACCAGAGCACCTATACCTGACCAGTGCACCTGTACCTGACCAGTG
This sequence comes from Pristiophorus japonicus, assembly GCF_044704955.1. NCBI lineage: Eukaryota > Metazoa > Chordata > Chondrichthyes > Pristiophoridae > Pristiophorus > Pristiophorus japonicus. The sequence goes on along the minus strand of NC_091984.1, from coordinate 152,308,847 downwards.
CACCTATAACTGACCAGTGCAGAAATACCTGACCAGTGCTCCAATACCTGACCCGTGCAGAAATACCTGCGGCCAGTGCACCGATACCTGACCATTGCACCAATACCTGGCCATTGCACCAATACCTCACCAGTGCACCAATACCTCACCAGTGCACCAATACCTGAGACCACTGAAACAATACCTAACCAGTGCACCAATACTTCACCAGTGCACCAATACCTGACCATTGCACCAATACCTGACCAGTGCACCAATACCCGAGACCAGTGCACCGATACCTGACCATTGCACCAATACCTCACCACCAGTGCACCAATACTTGACCAATGCACCGATACCTGACCATTGCATCAATACCTGACCAGTGCACCATTACCTGACCAGTGCACCGATACCTGACCATTGGACCAATACCTCACCATTGCACCAATACCTGACCAGTGCACCTATACCTGACCAGAGCACCTATACTTGACCAGAGCAACTATACCTGACCAGTGCACCAATACCTGACCAGTGCACCAATACCTGACCAGTGCAGAAATACCTGTGACCAGTGCACCAATACCTGAGACCAGTGCACCAATACCTGACCAGAAACCCGATACCTGACAAGTGCACCGAAAGCTGACCATTGCACCAATACCTGAGACCAGTGCACCAATGCCTGACCATTGCACCAATACCTGACCAGTGCACCGATACCCGACCATTGCACCAATACCTGAGACCACTGCAACAATACCTAACCAATGCACCAATACCTCACCAGTACACCAATACCTCACCAGTGCACCAATACGTGAGACCACTGCAACAATACCTAACCGGTGCACCAATACCTCACCAGTACACCAATACGTGACCATTGCTCCGGTACCTGACCAGTGCACCAATACCCGAGACCAGTGCACCGATACCTGACCATTGGACCAATACCTCACCATTGCACCAATACCTGACCAGTGCACCTATACCTGACCAGTGCAGCAATACCTGACCAGTGCAGCAATACCTGACCAGTGCAGCAATACCTGGCCAGTGCAACAATACCTGACCAGTGCACCTATAACTGACCAGTGCAGAAATACCTGACCAGTGCACCAATCCCTGACCAGTGCACCAATACCTGACCAGTGCATCTATACCTGACCAGTGCAGAAATACCTGTGACCAGTGCACCAATACCTGAGACCAGTGCACCAATACCTGACCAGAAACCCTATACCTGACCAGTGCACCGATACCTGACCATTGCACCAATACCTGAGACCAGTGCACCAATGCCTGACCATTGCACCAATACCTGACCAGAGCATCGATACCTGACCAGTGCACCTTTACCTCACCAGTGCATCGATACCTCACCAGTGCATCGATACCTCACCAGTGCATCAATATCTGACCATTGCACCAATACACCACCAGTGCACAAACACCTGACCAGTGCACAAATACCTGACTAGTGCACAAATACCTGACCAGTGCACAAATACCTGACTAGTGCACAAATACCTGACAAGTGCACCTGTACCTGACCAGTGCACCGGTACCTGACCAATGCACCGGTACCTGACCATGACACCAAGACCTGACCAGTACACCGATACCTGACCAGTGCACCGATACCTGACCAGTGCACCATTACCTGACCAGTGCACCGATACCTGACCATTGGACCAATACCTCACCAGTGCACCAATACCTGACCAGTGCATCAATACCTGAGACCACTGCAACAATACGTAACCAGTGCACCAATACCTGACCATTGCACCGATACCTGACCAGTGCACCAATCACCGAGACTAGTGCACCGATACCTGACCAGTGCACCGATACCTGACCATTGCACCAATACCTGAGACCAGTGCACCAATGCCTGACCATTGCACCAATACCCGAGACTAGTGCACCGGTACCTGACCATTGCACCGATACCTGACCAGTGCACAAATACCTGACCAGTGCACAAATACCTGACCAGTGCACAAATACCTGCCCACTGCACAAATACCTGACCACTGCACAAATACCTGACCACTGCACCTATAACTGACCAGTGCACAAATACCTGACTAGTGCACAAATACCTGACCAGTGCACAAATACCTGACTAGTGCACAAATACCTGACAAGTGCACCTGTACCTGACCAGTGCACCGGTACCTGACCAATGCACCGGTACCTGACCATGACACCAAGACCTGACCAGTGCACCGATACCTGACCAGTGCACCGATACCTGACCAGTGCACCATTACCTGACCAGTGCACCGATACCTGACCATTGGACCAATACCTCACCAGTGCACCAATACCTGACCAGTGCATCAATACCTGAGACCACTGCAACAATACGTAACCAGTGCACCAATACCTGACCATTGCACCGATACCTGACCAGTGCACCAATACCCGAGACTAGTGCACCGATACCTGACCAGTGCACCGATACCTGACCAATGCACCAATACCTGAGACCAGTGCACCAATGCCTGACCATTGCACCAATACCTGACCAGTGCATCGATACCTGACCAGTGCACCGATACCTGACCAGTGCATCGATACCTCACCAGTGCATCGATACCTCACCAGTGCATCGATACCTCACCAGTGCATCAATATCTGACCATTGCACCAATACACCACCATTGCACCGATACCTGACCAGTGCACAAATACCTGACCAGTGCACAAATACCTGACCACTGCACAAATACCTGACCACTGCACCTATAACTGAGCAGTGCACAAATACCTGACCAGTGCACAAATACCTGACTAGTGCACTTGTACCTGACTAGTGCACCTGTACCTGACCAGTGCACCGGTACCTGACCAATGCACCGGTACCTGACCATGACACCAAGACCTGACCAGTGCACCGATACCTGACCAGTGCACCGATACCTGACCAGTGCACCATTACCTGACCAGTGCACCGATACCTGACCATTGGACCAATACCTCACCAGTGCACCAATACCTGACCAGTGCATCAATACCTGAGACCACTGCAACAATACGGAACCAGTGCACCAATACCTGACCATTGCACCGATACCTGACCAGTGCACCAATACCCGAGACCAGTGCACCGATACCTGACCAGTGCACCGATACCTGACCATTGTATCAATATCTGACCAGTGCACCTATACCTGACCAGTGCAACAATACCTGACCAGTGCACCAATACCTGACCAGAGCATCTATACCTGACCAGTGCACCTGTACCTGACCAGTGCACCTATAACTGACCAGTGCAGAAATACCTGACCAGTGCTCCAATACCTGACCGGTGCAGGAATACCTGCGGCCAGTGCACCGATACCTGACCATTGCACCAATACCTGGCCATTGCACCAATACCTCACCAGTGCACCAATACCTCACCAGTGCACCAGTACCTGAGACCACTGAAACAATACCTAACCAGTGCACCAATACTTCACCAGTGCACCAATACCTGACCATTGCACCAATACCTGACCAGTGCACCAATACCCGAGACCAGTGCACCGATACCTGACCATTGCACCAATACCTCACCACCAGTGCACCGATTCTTGACCAATGCACCGATACCTGACCATTGCATCAATATCTGACCAGTGCACCATTACCTTACCAGTGCACCGATACTTGACCAGTGCACCGATACCTGACCATTGCATCAATACCTGACCAGTGCACCATTACCTGACCAGTGCACCGATACCTGACCATTGGACCAATACCTCACCATTGCACCAATACCTGACCAGTGCATCTATACCTGACCAGAGCACCTATACCTGACCAGAGCACCTATACCTGACCAGTGCACCGATACCCGACCATTGCACCAATACCTGAGACCACTGCAACAATACCTAACCAATGCACCAATACCTCACCAGTACACCAATACCTCACCAGTGCACCAATACGTGAGACCACTGCAACAATACCTAACCGGTGCACCAATACCTCACCAGTACACCAATACGTGACCATTGCTCCGGTACCTGACCAGTGCACCAATACCCGAGACCAGTGCACTGATACCTGACCATTGCACCAATACCTCACCAGTGCACCGATACCTGACCAGTGCACCGATACCTGACCAATGAATCAATATCTGACCAGTGCACCATTACCTGACCAGTGCACCGATACCTGACCATTGGACCAATACCTCACCATTGCAACAATACCTGACCAGTGCACCTATGCCTGACCAGTGCAGCAATACCTGACCAGTGCAACAATACCTGACCAGTGCAACAATACCTGACCAGTGCACCTATACCTGACCAGTGCACCTATACCTGACCAGTGCAGAAATACCTGACCAGTGCACCAATACCTGACCAGTGCACCAATACCTGACCAGTGCATCTATACCTGACCAGGGCAGAAATACCTGTGACCAGTGCACCAATACCTGAGACCAGTGCACCGATACCTGACCATTGCACCAATACCTCACCAGTGCAACGATACCTGACCAGAGCACCAATACCTGACCATTGCATCAATATCTGACCAGTGCACCATTACCTGACCAGTGCACCGATACCTGACCATTGGACCAATACCTCACCATTGCACCTATACCTGACCAGTGCACCAATACCTGACCAGTGCACCTATACCTGACCAGTGCACCGATACCTGACCATTGCACCAATACCTGAGACCAGTGCACCAATGCCTGACCATTGCACCAATACCTGACCAGTGCACCGATACCCGACCATTGCACCAATACCTGAGACCACTGCAACAATACCTAACCAATGCACCAATACCTCACCAGTGCACCAATACGTGAGACCACTGCAACAATACCTAACCGGTGCACCAATACCTCACCAGTACACCAATACGTGAGCATTGCTCCGGTACCTGACCAGTGCACCAATACCCGAGACCAGTGCACTGATACCTGACCATTGCACCAATACCTCACCAGTGCACCGATACCTGACCATTGCATCAATATCTGACCAGTGCACCATTACCTGACCAGTGCACCGATACCTGACCATTGGACCAAATCCTCACCATTGCACCAATACCTGATCAGTGCACCTATACCTGACCAGTGCAGCAATACCTGACCAGTGCAGCAATACCTGACCAGTGCAACAATACCTGGCCAGTGCAACAATACCTGACCAGTGCACCTATAACTGACCAGTGCAGAAATACCTGACCAGTGCACCAATCCCTGACCAGTGCACCAATACCTGACCAGTGCATCTATACCTGACCAGTGCAGAAATACCTGTGACCAGTGCACCAATACCTGAGACCAGTGCACCAATACCTGACCAGAAACCCTATACCTGACCAGTGCACCGATACCTGACCATTGCACCAATATCTGAGACCAGTGCACCAATGCCTGACCATTGCACCAATACCTGACCAGAGCATCGATACCTGACCAGTGCACCTTTACCTCACCAGTGCATCGATACCTCACCAGTGCATCGATACCTCACCAGTGCATCAATATCTGACCATTGCACCAATACACCACCATTGCACCGATACCTGACCAGTGCACAAATACCTGACCAGTGCACAAATACCTGCCCACTGCACAAATACCTGACCACTGCACAAATACCTGACCACTGCACCTATAACTGACCAGTGCACAAATACCTGACTAGTGCACAAATACCTGACCAGTGAACAAATACCTGACTAGTGCACAAATACCTGACAAGTGCACCTGTACCTGAGCAGTGCACCGGTACCTGACCAATGCACCGGTACCTGACCATGACACCAAGACCTGACCAGTGCACCGATACCTGACCAGTGCACCGATACCTGACCAGTGCACCATTACCTGACCAGTGCACCGATACCTGACCATTGGACCAATACCTCACCAGTGCACCAATACCTGACCAGTGCATCAATACCTGAGACCACTGCAACAATACGTAACCAGTGCACCAATACCTGACCATTGCACCGATACCTGACCAGTGCACCAATACCCGAGACTAGTGCACCGATACCTGACCAGTGCACCGATACCTGACCATTGCACCAATACCTGAGACCAGTGCACCAATGCCTGACCATTGCACCAATACCTGACCAGTGCATCGATACCTGACCAGTGCACCGATACCTGACCAGTGCATCGATACCTCACCAGTGCATCGATACCTCACCAGTGCATCGATACCTCACCAGTGCATCAATATCTGACCATTGCACCAATACACCACCATTGCACCGATACCTGACCAGTGCACAAATACCTGACCAGTGCACAAATACCTGACCACTGCACAAATACCTGACCACTGCACCTATAACTGAGCAGTGCACAAATACCTGACCAGTGCACAAATACCTGACTAGTGCACTTGTACCTGACTAGTGCACCTGTACCTGACCAGTGCACCGGTACCTGACCAATGCACCGGTACCTGACCATGACACCAAGACCTGACCAGTGCACCGATACCTGACCAGTGCACCGATACCTGACCAGTGCACCATTACCTGACCAGTGCACCGATACCTGACCATTGGACCAATACCTCACCAGTGCACCAATACCTGACCAGTGCATCAATACCTGAGACCACTGCAACAATACGGAACCAGTGCACCAATACCTGACCATTGCACCGATACCTGACCAGTGCACCAATACCCGAGACCAGTGCACCGATACCTGACCAGTGCACCGATACCTGACCATTGTATCAATATCTGACCAGTGCACCTATACCTGACCATTGCACCAATACCTCACCAGTGCACCGATACCTGACCAGTGCACCGATACCTGACCAATGCATCAATATCTGACCAGTGCACCATTACCTGACCAGTGCACCGATACCTGACCATTGGACCAATACCTCACCATTGCAACAATACCTGACCAGTGCACCTATGCCTGACCAGTGCAGCAATACCTGACCAGTGCAACAATACCTGACCAGTGCAACAATACCTGACCAGTGCACCTATACCTGACCAGTGCACCTATACCTGACCAGTGCAGAAATACCTGACCAGTGCACCAATACCTGACCAGTGCACCAATACCTGACCAGTGCATCTATACCTGACCAGGGCAGAAATACCTGTGACCAGTGCACCAATACCTGAGACCAGTGCACCGATACCTGACCATTGCACCAATACCTCACCAGTGCAACGATACCTGACCAGTGCACCAATACCTGACCATTGCATCAATATCTGACCAGTGCACCATTACCTGACCAGTGCACCGATACCTGACCATTGGACCAATACCTCACCATTGCACCTATACCTGACCAGTGCACCAATACCTGACCAGTGCACCTATACCTGACCAGTGCACCGATACCTGACCATTGCACCAATACCTGAGACCAGTGCACCAATGCCTGACCATTGCACCAATACCTGACCAGTGCACCGATACCCGACCATTGCACCAATACCTGAGACCACTGCAACAATACCTAACCAATGCACCAATACCTCACCAGTGCACCAATACGTGAGACCACTGCAACAATACCTAACCGGTGCACCAATACCTCACCAGTACACCAATACGTGAGCATTGCTCCGGTACCTGACCAGTGCACCAATACCCGAGACCAGTGCACTGATACCTGACCATTGCACCAATACCTCACCAGTGCACCGATACCTGACCATTGCATCAATATCTGACCAGTGCACCATTACCTGACCAGTGCACCGATACCTGACCATTGGACCAATACCTCACCATTGCACCAATACCTGACCAGTGCACCTATACCTGACCAGTGCAGCAATACCTGACCAGTGCAGCAATACCTGACCAGTGCAACAATACCTGGCCAGTGCAACAATACCTGACCAGTGCACCTATAACTGACCAGTGCAGAAATACCTGACCAGTGCACCAATCCCTGACCAGTGCACCAATACCTGACCAGTGCATCTATACCTGACCAGTGCAGAAATACCTGTGACCAGTGCACCAATACCTGAGACCAGTGCACCAATACCTGACCAGAAACCCTATACCTGACCAGTGCACCGATACCTGACCATTGCACCAATATCTGAGACCAGTGCACCAATGCCTGACCATTGCACCAATACCTGACCAGAGCATCGATACCTGACCAGTGCACCTTTACCTCACCAGTGCATCGATACCTCACCAGTGCATCGATACCTCACCAGTGCATCAATATCTGACCATTGCACCAATACACCACCATTGCACCGATACCTGACCAGTGCACAAATACCTGACCAGTGCACAAATACCTGCCCACTGCACAAATACCTGACCACTGCACAAATACCTGACCACTGCACCTATAACTGACCAGTGCACAAATACCTGACTAGTGCACAAATACCTGACCAGTGAACAAATACCTGACTAGTGCACAAATACCTGACAAGTGCACCTGTACCTGACCAGTGCACCGGTACCTGACCAATGCACCGGTACCTGACCATGACACCAAGACCTGACCAGTGCACCGATACCTGACCAGTGCACCGATACCTGACCAGTGCACCATTACCTGACCAGTGCACCGATACCTGACCATTGGACCAATACCTCACCAGTGCACCAATACCTGACCAGTGCATCAATACCTGAGACCACTGCAACAATACGTAACCAGTGCACCAATACCTGACCATTGCACCGATACCTGACCAGTGCACCAATACCCGAGACTAGTGCACCGATACCTGACCAGTGCACCGATACCTGACCATTGCACCAATACCTGAGACCAGTGCACCAATGCCTGACCATTGCACCAATACCTGACCAGTGCATCGATACCTGACCAGTGCACCGATACCTGACCAGTGCATCGATACCTCACCAGTGCATCGATACCTCACCAGTGCATCGATACCTCACCAGTGCATCAATATCTGACCATTGCACCAATACACCACCATTGCACCGATACCTGACCAGTGCACAAATACCTGACCAGTGCACAAATACCTGACCACTGCACAAATACCTGACCACTGCACCTATAACTGAGCAGTGCACAAATACCTGACCAGTGCACAAGTACCTGACTAGTGCACTTGTACCTGACTAGTGCACCTGTACCTGACCAGTGCACCGGTACCTGACCAATGCACCGGTACCTGACCATGACACCAAGACCTGACCAGTGCACCGATACCTGACCAGTGCACCGATACCTGACCAGTGCACCATTACCTGACCAGTGCACCGATACCTGACCATTGGACCAATACCTCACCAGTGCACCAATACCTGACCAGTGCATCAATACCTGAGACCACTGCAACAATACGGAACCAGTGCACCAATACCTGACCATTGCACCGATACCTGACCAGTGCACCAATACCCGAGACCAGTGCACCGATACCTGACCAGTGCACCGATACCTGACCATTGTATCAATATCTGACCAGTGCACCTATACCTGACCAGTGCAACAATACCTGACCAGTGCACCAATACCTGACCAGAGCATCTATACCTGACCAGTGCACCTGTACCTGACCAGTGCACCTATAACTGACCAGTGCAGAAATACCTGACCAGTGCTCCAATACCTGACCGGTGCAGAAATACCTGCGGCCAGTGCACCGATACCTGACCATTGCACCAATACCTGGCCATTGCACCAATACCTCACCAGTGCACCAATACCTCACCAGTGCACCAGTACCTGAGACCACTGAAACAATACCTAACCAGTGCACCAATACTTCACCAGTGCACCAATACCTGACCATTGCACCAATACCTGACCAGTGCACCAATACCCGAGACCAGTGCACCGATACCTGACCATTGCACCAATACCTCACCACCAGTGCACCGATACTTGACCAATGCACCGATACCTGACCATTGCATCAATATCTGACCAGTGCACCATTACCTTACCAGTGCACCGATACTTGACCAGTGCACCGATACCTGACCATTGCATCAATACCTGACCAGTGCACCATTACCTGACCAGTGCACCGATACCTGACCATTGGACCAATACCTCACCATTGCACCAATACCTGACCAGTGCATCTATACCTGACCAGAGCACCTATACCTGACCAGAGCACCTATACCTGACCAGTGCACCGATACCCGACCATTGCACCAATACCTGAGACCACTGCAACAATACCTAACCAATGCACCAATACCTCACCAGTACACCAATACCTCACCAGTGCACCAATACGTGAGACCACTGCAACAATACCTAACCGGTGCACCAATACCTCACCAGTACACCAATACGTGACCATTGCTCCGGTACCTGACCAGTGCACCAATACCCGAGACCAGTGCACTGATACCTGACCATTGCACCAATACCTCACCAGTGCACCGATACCTGACCAGTGCACCGATACCTGACCAATGCATCAATATCTGACCAGTGCACCATTACCTGACCAGTGCACCGATACCTGACCATTGGACCAATACCTCACCATTGCAACAATACCTGACCAGTGCACCTATACCTGACCAGTGCAGCAATACCTGACCAGTGCAACAATACCTGACCAGTGCAACAATACCTGACCAGTGCACCTATACCTGACCAGTGCACCGAAACCTGACCAGTGCAGAAATACCTGACCAGTGCACCAATACCTGACCAGTGCACCAATACCTGACCAGTGCATCTATACCTGACCAGGGCAGAAATACCTGTGACCAGTGCACCAATACCTGAGACCAGTGCACCGATACCTGACCATTGCACCAATACCTCACCAGTGCAACGATACCTGACCAGTGCACCAATACCTGACCATTGCATCAATATCTGACCAGTGCACCATTACCTGACCAGTGCACCGATACCTGACCATTGGACCAATACCTCACCATTGCACCTATACCTGACCAGTGCACCAATACCTGACCAGTGCACCTATACCTGACCAGTGCACCGATACCTGACCATTGCACCAATACCTGAGACCAGTGCACCAATGCCTGACCATTGCACCAATACCTGACCAGTGCACCGATACCCGACCATTGCACCAATACCTGAGACCACTGCAACAATACCTAACCAATGCACCAATACCTCACCAGTGCACCAATACGTGAGACCACTGCAACAATACCTAACCGGTGCACCAATACCTCACCAGTACACCAATACGTGAGCATTGCTCCGGTACCTGACCAGTGCACCAATACCCGAGACCAGTGCACTGATACCTGACCATTGCACCAATACCTCACCAGTGCACCGATACCTGACCATTGCATCAATATCTGACCAGTGCACCATTACCTGACCAGTGCACCGATACCTGACCATTGGACCAATACCTCACCATTGCACCAATACCTGACCAGTGCACCTATACCTGACCAGTGCAGCAATACCTGACCAGTGCAGCAATACCTGACCAGTGCAACAATACATGGCCAGTGCAACAATACCTGACCAGTGCACCTATAACTGACCAGTGCAGAAATACCTGACCAGTGCACCAATCCCTGACCAGTGCACCAATACCTGACCAGTGCATCTATACCTGACCAGTGCAGAAATACCTGTGACCAGTGCACCAATACCTGAGACCAGTGCACCAATACCTGACCAGAAACCCTATACCTGACCAGTGCACCGATACCTGACCATTGCACCAATATCTGAGACCAGTGCACCAATGCCTGACCATTGCACCAATTCCTGACCAGAGCATCGATACCTGACCAGTGCACCTTTACCTCACCAGTGCATCGATACCTCACCAGTGCATCGATACCTCACCAGTGCATCAATATCTGACCATTGCACCAATACACCACCATTGCACCGATACCTGACCAGTGCACAAATACCTGACCAGTGCACAAATACCTGCCCACTGCACAAATACCTGACCACTGCACAAATACCTGACCACTGCACCTATAACTGACCAGTGCACAAATACCTGACTAGTGCACAAATACCTGACCAGTGAACAAATACCTGACTAGTGCACAAATACCTGACAAGTGCACCTGTACCTGACCAGTGCACCGGTACCTGACCAATGCACCGGTACCTGACCATGACACCAAGACCTGACCAGTGCACCGATACCTGACCAGTGCACCGATACCTGACCAGTGCACCATTACCTGACCAGTGCACCGATACCTGACCATTGGACCAATACCTCACCAGTGCACCAATACCTGACCAGTGCATCAATACCTGAGACCACTGCAACAATACGTAACCAGTGCACCAATACCTGACCATTGCACCGATACCAGACCAGTGCACCAATACCCGAGACTAGTGCACCGATACCTGACCAGTGCACCGATACCTGACCATTGCACCAATACCTGAGACCAGTGCACCAATGCCTGACCATTGCACCAATACCTGACCAGTGCATCGATACCTGACCAGTGCACCGATACCTGACCAGTGCATCGATACCTCACCAGTGCATCGATACCTCACCAGTGCATCGATACCTCACCAGTGCATCAATATCTGACCATTGCACCAATGCACCACCATTGCACCGATACCTGACCAGTGCACAAATACCTGACCAGTGCACAAATACCTGACCACTGCACCTATAACTGAGCAGTGCACAAATACCTGACCAGTGCACAAATACCTGACTAGTGCACTTGTACCTGACTAGTGCACCTGTACCTGACCAGTGCACCGGTACCTGACCAATGCACCGGTACCTGACCATGACACCAAGACCTGACCAGTGCACCGATACCTGACCAGTGCACCGATACCTGACCAGTGCACCATTACCTGACCAGTGCACCGATACCTGACCATTGGACCAATACCTCACCAGTGCACCAATACCTGACCAGTGCATCAATACCTGAGACCACTGCAACAATACGGAACCAGTGCACCAATACCTGACCATTGCACCGATACCTGACCAGTGCACCAATACCCGAGACCAGTGCACCGATACCTGACCAGTGCACCGATACCTGACCATTGTATCAATATCTGACCAGTGCACCTATACCTGACCAGTGCAACAATACCTGACCAGTGCACCAATACCTGACCAGAGCACCTATACCTGACCAGTGCACCTGTACCTGACCAGTGCACCTATAACTGACCAGTGCAGAAATACCTGACCAGTGCAGAAATACCTGACCCGTGCAGAAATACCTGCGGCCAGTGCACCGATACCTGACCATTGCACCAATACCTGGCCATTGCACCAATACCTCACCAGTGCACCAATACCTCACCAGTGCACCAGTACCTGAGACCACTGAAACAATACCTAACCAGTGCACCAATACCTCACCAGTGCACCAATACCTGACCATTGCACCAATACCTGACCAGTGCACCAATACCCGAGACCAGTGCACCGATACCTGACCATTGCACCAATACCTCACCACCAGTGCACCGATACTTGACCAATGCACCGATACCTGACCATTGCATCAATATCTGACCAGTGCACCATTACCTTACCAGTGCACCGATACTTGACCAGTGCACCGATACCTGACCATTGCATCAATACCTGACCAGTGCACCATTACCTGACCAGTGCACCGATACCTGACCATTGGACCAATACCTCACCATTGCACCAATACCTGACCAGTGCATCTATACCTGACCAGAGCACCTATGCCTGACCAGAGCACCTCTACCTGACCAGTGCACCGATACCCGACCATTGCACCAATACCTGAGACCACTGCAACAATACCTAACCAATGCACCAATACCTCACCAGTACACCAATACCTCACCAGTGCACCAATACGTGAGACCACTGCAACAATACCTAACCGGTGCACCAATACCTCACCAGTACACCAATACGTGACCATTGCTCCGGTACCTGACCAGTGCACCAATACCCGAGACCAGTGCACTGATACCTGACCATTGCACCAATACCTCACCAGTGCACCGATACCTGACCAGTGCACCGATACCTGACCAATGCATCAATATCTGACCAGTGCACCATTACCTGACCAGTGCACCGATACCTGACCATTGGACCAATACCTCACCATTGCACCAATACCTGACCAGTGCACCTATACCTGACCAGTGCAGCAATACCTGACCAGTGCAACAATACCTGACCAGTGCAACAATACCTGACCAGTGCACCTATACCTGACCAGTGCACCTATACCTGACCAGTGCAGAAATACCTGACCAGTGCACCAATACCTGACCAGTGCACCAATACCTGACCAGTGCATCTATACCTGACCAGGGCAGAAATACCTGTGACCAGTGCACCAATACCTGAGACCAGTGCACCGATACCTGACCATTGCACCAATACCTCACCAGTGCAACGATACCTGACCAGTGCACCAATACCTGACCATTGCATCAATATCTGACCAGTGCACCATTACCTGACCAGTGCACCGATACCTGACCATTGGACCAATACCTCACCATTGCACCAATACCTGACCAGTGCACCTATACCTGACCAGTGCACCGATACCTGACCATTGCACCAATACCTGAGACCAGTGCACCGATACCCGACCATTGCACCAATACCTGAGACCACTGCAACAATACCTAACCAATGCACCAATACCTCACCAGTACACCAATACGTGAGACCACTGCAACAATACCTAACCGGTGCACCAATACCTCACCAGTACACCAATACATGAGCATTGCTCCGGTACCTGACCAGTGCACCAATACCCGAGACCAGTGCACTGATACCTGACCATTGCACCAATAACTCACCAGTGCACCGATACCTGACCATTGCATCAATATCTGACCAGTGCACCATTACCTGACCAGTGCACCGATACCTGACCATTGGACCAATACCTCACCATTGCACCAATACCTGACCAGTGCACCTATACCTGACCAGTGCAGCAATACCTGACCAGTGCAACAATACCTGACCAGTGCAACAATACCTGACCAGTGCAGAAATACCTGACCAGTGCACCAATACCTGACCAGTGCAACAATACCTGACCAGTGCATCTATACCTGACCAGTGCAGAAATACCTGTGACCAGTGCACCAATACCTGAGACCAGTGCACCAATACCTGACCAGAACCCCTATACCTGACCAGTGCACCGATACCTGACCATTGCACCAATACCTGAGACCAGTGCACCAATGCCTGACCATTGCACCAATACCTGACCAGTGCATCGATACCTGACCAGTGCACCGATACCTGACCAGTGCATCGATACCTCACCAGTGCATCGATACCTCACCAGTGCATCGATACCTCACCAGTGCATCAATATCTGACCATTGCACCAATACACCACCATTGCACCGATACCTGACCAGTGCACAAATACCTGACCAGTGCACAAATACCTGACCATTGCACAAATACCTGACCACGGCACCGATAACTGAGCAGTGCACAAATACCTGACCAGTGCACAAATACCTGACCAGTGCACAAATACCTGACTAGTGCACTTGTACCTGACTAGTGCACCTGTACCTGACCAGTGCACCGGTACCTGACCAATGCACCGGTACCTGACCATGACACCAAGACCTGAGAAGTGCACCGATACCTGACCAGTGCACCGATACCTGACCAGTGCACCATTACCTGACCAGTGCACCGATACCTGACCATTGGACCAATACCTCACCAGTGCACCAATACCTGACCAGTGCATCAATACCTGAGACCACTGCAACAATACGTAACCAGTGCACCAATACCTGACCATTGCACCGATACCTGACCAGTGCACCAATACCCGAGACCAGTGCACCAATACCTGACCAGTGCACCGATACCTGACCATTGCATCAATATCTGACCAGTGCACCTATACCTGACCAGTGCAACAATACCTGACCAGTGCACCAATACCTGACCAGAGCACCTATACCTGACCAGTGCACCTGTACCTGACCAGTGCACCTATAACTGACCAGTGCAGAAATACCTGACCAGTGCTCCAATACCTGACCCGTGCAGAAATACCTGCGGCCAGTGCACCGATACCTGACCATTGCACCAATACCTGGCCATTGCACCAATACCTCACCAGTGCACCAATACCTCACCAGTGCACCAATACCTGAGACCACTGAAACAATACCTAACCAGTGCACCAATACCTCACCAGTGCACCAATACCTGACCATTGCACCAATACCTGACCAGTGCACCAATACCCGAGACCAGTGCACCGATACCTGACCATTGCACCAATACCTCACCACCAGTGCACCAATACTTGACCAATGCACCGATACCTGACCATTGCATCAATATCTGACCAGTGCACCATTACCTTACCAGTGCACCGATACTTGACCAGTGCACCGATACCTGACCATTGCATCAATACCTGACCAGTGCACCATTACCTGACCAGTGCACCGATACCTGACCATTGGACCAATACCTCACCATTGCACCAATACCTGACCAGTGCACCTATATCTGACCAGAGCACCTATACCTGACCAGAGCACCTATACCTGACCAGAGCACCAATACCTGACCAGTGCAGAAATACCTGTGACCAGTGCACCAATACCTGAGACCAGTGCACCAATACCTGACCAGAAACCCGATACCTGACAAGTGCACCGAAAGCTGACCATTGCACCAATACCTGAGACCAGTGCACCAATGCCTGACCATTGCACCAATACCTGACCAGTGCACCGATACCCGACCATTGCACCAATACCTGAGACCACTGCAACAATACCTAACCAATGCACCAATACCTCACCAGTACACCAATACCTCACCAGTGCACCAATACGTGAGACCACTGCAACAATACCTAACCGGTGCACCAATACCTCACCAGTACACCAATACGTGACCATTGCTCCGGTACGTGACCAGTGCACCAATACCCGAGACCAGTGCACTGATACCTGACCATTGGACCAATACCTCACCATTGCACCAATACCTGACCAGTGCACCTATACCTGACCAGTGCAGCAATACCTGACCAGTGCAGCAATACCTAACCAGTGCAGCAATACCTGGCCAGTGCAACAATACCTGACCAGTGCACCTATAACTGACCAGTGCAGAAATACCTGACCAGTGCACCAATCCCTGCCCAGTGCACCAATACCTGAGCAGTGCATCTATACCTGACCAGTGCAGAAATACCTGTGACCAGTGCACCAATACCTGAGACCAGTGCACCAATACCTGACCAGAAACCCTATACCTGACCAGTGCACCGATACCTGACCATTGCACCAATACCTGAGACCACTGCAACAATACCTAACCAATGCACCAATACCTCACCAGTACACCAATACCTCACCAGTGCACCAATACGTGAGACCACTGCAACAATACCTAACCGGTGCACCAATACCTCACCAGTACACCAATACGTGACCATTGCTCCGGTACCTGACCAGTGCACCAATACCCGAGACCAGTGCACTGATACCTGACCATTGCACCAATACCTGACCAGTGCACCGATACCTGACCAGTGCACCGATACCTGACCAATGCATCAATATCTGACCAGTGCACCATTACCTGACCAGTGCACCGATACCTGACCATTGGACCAATACCTCACCATTGCACCAATACCTGACCAGTGCACCTATACCTGACCAGTGCAGCAATACCTGACCAGTGCAACAATACCTGACCAGTGCAACAATACCTGACCAGTGCACCTATACCTGACCAGTGCACCTATACCTGACCAGTGCAGAAATACCTGACCAGTGCACCAATACCTGACCAGTGCACCAATACCTGACCAGTGCATCTATACCTGACCAGGGCAGAAATACCTGTGACCAGTGCACCAATACCTGAGACCAGTGCACCGATACCTGACCATTGCACCAATACCTCACCAGTGCAACGATACCTGACCAGTGCACCAATACCTGACCATTGCATCAATATCTGACCAGTGCACCATTACCTGACCAGTGCACCGATACCTGACCATTGGACCAATACCTCACCATTGCACCAATACCTGACCAGTGCACCTATACCTGACCAGTGCACCGATACCTGACCATTGCACCAATACCTGAGACCAGTGCACCGATACCCGACCATTGCACCAATACCTGAGACCACTGCAACAATACCTAACCAATGCACCAATACCTCACCAGTACACCAATACGTGAGACCACTGCAACAATACCTAACCGGTGCACCAATACCTCACCAGTACACCAATACATGAGCATTGCTCCGGTACCTGACCAGTGCACCAATACCCGAGACCAGTGCACTGATACCTGACCATTGCACCAATAACTCACCAGTGCACCGATACCTGACCATTGCATCAATATCTGACCAGTGCACCATTACCTGACCAGTGCACCGATACCTGACCATTGGACCAATACCTCACCATTGCACCAATACCTGACCAGTGCACCTATACCTGACCAGTGGAGCAATACCTGACCAGTGCAACAATACCTGACCAGTGCAACAATACCTGACCAGTGCAGAAATACCTGACCAGTGCACCAATACCTGACCAGTGCAACAATACCTGACCAGTGCATCTATACCTGACCAGTGCAGAAATACCTGTGACCAGTGCACCAATACCTGAGACCAGTGCACCAATACCTGACCAGAACCCCTATACCTGACCAGTGCACCGATACCTGACCATTGCACCAATACCTGAGACCAGTGCACCAATGCCTGACCATTGCACCAATACCTGACCAGTGCATCGATACCTGACCAGTGCACCGATACCTGACCAGTGCATCGATACCTCACCAGTGCATCGATACCTCACCAGTGCATCGATACCTCACCAGTGCATCAATATCTGACCATTGCACCAATACACCACCATTGCACCGATACCTGACCAGTGCACAAATACCTGACCAGTGCACAAATACCTGACCACTGCACAAATACCTGACCACGGCACCGATAACTGAGCAGTGCACAAATACCTGACCAGTGCACAAATACCTGACCAGTGCACAAATACCTGACTAGTGCACTTGTACCTGACTAGTGCACCTGTACCTGACCAGTGCACCGGTACCTGACCAATGCACCGGTACCTGACCATGACACCAAGACCTGAGAAGTGCACCGATACCTGACCAGTGCACCGATACCTGACCAGTGCACCATTACCTGACCAGTGCACCGATACCTGACCATTGGACCAATACCTCACCAGTGCACCAATACCTGACCAGTGCATCAATACCTGAGACCACTGCAACAATACGTAACCAGTGCACCAATACCTGACCATTGCACCGATACCTGACCAGTGCACCAATACCCGAGACCAGTGCACCAATACCTGACCAGTGCACCGATACCTGACCATTGCATCAATATCTGACCAGTGCACCTATACCTGACCAGTGCAACAATACCTGACCAGTGCACCAATACCTGACCAGAGCACCTATACCTGACCAGTGCACCTGTACCTGACCAGTGCACCTATAACTGACCAGTGCAGAAATACCTGACCAGTGCTCCAATACCTGACCCGTGCAGAAATACCTGCGGCCAGTGCACCGATACCTGACCATTGCACCAATACCTGGCCATTGCACCAATACCTCACCAGTGCACCAATACCTCACCAGTGCACCAATACCTGAGACCACTGAAACAATACCTAACCAGTGCACCAATACCTCACCAGTGCACCAATACCTGACCATTGCACCAATACCTGACCAGTGCACCAATACCCGAGACCAGTGCACCGATACCTGACCATTGCACCAATACCTCACCACCAGTGCACCAATACTTGACCAATGCACCGATACCTGACCATTGCATCAATATCTGACCAGTGCACCATTACCTTACCAGTGCACCGATACTTGACCAGTGCACCGATACCTGACCATTGCATCAATACCTGACCAGTGCACCATTACCTGACCAGTGCACCGATACCTGACCATTGGACCAATACCTCACCATTGCACCAATACCTGACCAGTGCACCTATATCTGACCAGAGCACCTATACCTGACCAGAGCACCTATACCTGACCAGAGCACCAATACCTGACCAGTGCAGAAATACCTGTGACCAGTGCACCAATACCTGAGACCAGTGCACCAATACCTGACCAGAAACCCGATACCTGACAAGTGCACCGAAGGCTGACCATTGCACCAATACCTGAGACCAGTGCACCAATGCCTGACCATTGCACCAATACCTGACCAGTGCACCGATACCCGACCATTGCACCAATACCTGAGACCACTGCAACAATACCTAACCAATGCACCAATACCTCACCAGTACACCAATACCTCACCAGTGCACCAATACGTGAGACCACTGCAACAATACCTAACCGGTGCACCAATACCTCACCAGTACACCAATACGTGACCATTGCTCCGGTACGTGACCAGTGCACCAATACCCGAGACCAGTGCACTGATACCTGACCATTGGACCAATACCTCACCATTGCACCAATACCTGACCAGTGCACCTATACCTGACCAGTGCAGCAATACCTGACCAGTGCAGCAATACCTGACCAGTGCAGCAATACCTGGCCAGTGCAACAATACCTGACCAGTGCACCTATAACTGACCAGTGCAGAAATACCTGACCAGTGCACCAATCCCTGACCAGTGCACCAATACCTGAGCAGTGCATCTATACCTGACCAGTGCAGAAATACCTGTGACCAGTGCACCAATACCTGAGACCAGTGCACCAATACCTGACCAGAAACCCTATACCTGACCAGTGCACCGATACCTGACCATTGCACCAATACCTGAGACCACTGCAACAATACCTAACCAATGCACCAATACCTCACCAGTACACCAATACCTCACCAGTGCACCAATACGTGAGACCACTGCAACAATACCTAACCGGTGCACCAATACCTCACCAGTACACCAATACGTGACCATTGCTCCGGTACCTGACCAGTGCACCAATACCCGAGACCAGTGCACTGATACCTGACCATTGCACCAATACCTGACCAGTGCACCGATACCTGACCATTGCACCGATACCTGACCAATGCATCAATATTTGACCAGTGCACCATTACCTGACCAGTGCACCGATACCTGACCATTGGACCAATACCTCACCATTGCACCAATACCTGACCAGTGCACCTATACCTGACCAGTGCAGCAATACCTGACCAGTGCAACAATACCTGACCAGTGCAACAATACCTGACCAGTGCACCTATACCTGACCAGTGCACCTATACCTGACCAGTGCAGAAATACCTGACCAGTGCACCAATACCTGACCAGTGCACCAATACCTGACCAGTGCATCTATACCTGACCAGGGCAGAAATACCTGTGACCAGTGCACCAATACCTGAGACCAGTGCACCGATACCTGACCATTGCACCAATACCTCACCAGTGCAACGATACCTGACCAGTGCACCAATACCTGACCATTGCATCAATATCTGACCAGTGCACCATTACCTGACCAGTGCACCGATACCTGACCATTGGACCAATACCTCACCATTGCACCAATACCTGACCAGTGCACCTATACCTGACCAGTGCACCGATACCTGACCATTGCACCAATACCTGAGACCAGTGCACCGATACCCGACCATTGCACCAATACCTGAGACCACTGCAACAATACCTAACCAATGCACCAATACCTCACCAGTACACCAATACGTGAGACCACTGCAACAATACCTAACCGGTGCACCAATACCTCACCAGTACACCAATACATGAACATTGCTCCGGTACCTGACCAGTGCACCAATACCCGAGACCAGTGCACTGATACCTGACCATTGCACCAATACCTCACCAGTGCACCGATACCTGACCATTGCATCAATATCTGACCAGTGCACCATTACCTGACCAGTGCACCGATACCTGACCATTGGACCAATACCTCACCATTGCACCAATACCTGACCAGTGCACCTATACCTGACCAGTGCACCTATACCTGACCAGTGCAACAATACCTGACCAGTGCAACAATACCTGACCAGTGCAGAAATACCTGACCAGTGCACCAATACCTGACCAGTGCAACAATACCTGACCAGTGCATCTATACCTGACCAGTGCAGAAATACCTGTGACCAGTGCACCAATACCTGAGACCAGTGCACCAATACCTGACCAGAACCCCTATACCTGACCAGTGCACCGATACCTGACCATTGCACCAATACCTGAGACCAGTGCACCAATGCCTGACCATTGCACCAATACCTGACCAGTGCATCGATACCTGACCAGTGCACCGATACCTGACCAGTGCATCAATACCTCACCAGTGCATCGATACCTCACCAGTGCATCGATACCTCACCAGTGCATCAATATCTGACCATTGCACCAATACACCACCATTGCACCGATACCTGACCAGTGCACAAATACCTGACCAGTGCACAAATACCTGACCACTGCACAAATACCTGACCACGGCACCGATAACTGAGCAGTGCACAAATACCTGACCAGTGCACAAATACCTGACCAGTGCACAAATACCTGACTAGTGCACTTGTACCTGACTAGTGCACCTGTACCTGACCAGTGCACCGGTACCTGACCAATGCACCGGTACCTGACCATGACACCAAGACCTGAGAAGTGCACCGATACCTGACCAGTGCACCGATACCTGACCAGTGCACCATTACCTGACCAGTGCACCGATACCTGACCATTGGACCAATACCTCACCAGTGCACCAATACCTGACCAGTGCATCAATACCTGAGACCACTGCAACAATACGTAACCAGTGCACCAATACCTGACCATTGCACCGATACCTGACCAGTGCACCAATACCCGAGACCAGTGCACCAATACCTGACCAGTGCACCGATACCTGACCATTGCATCAATATCTGACCAGTGCACCTATACCTGACCAGTGCAACAATACCTGACCAGTGCACCAATACCTGACCAGAGCACCTATACCTGACCAGTGCACCTGTACCTGACCAGTGCACCTATAACTGACCAGTGCAGAAATACCTGACAAGTGCTCCAATACCTGACCCGTGCAGAAATACCTGCGGCCAGTGCACCGATACCTGACCATTGCACCAATACCTGGCCATTGCACCAATACCTCACCAGTGCACCAATACCTCACCAGTGCACCAATACCTGAGACCACTGAAACAATACCTAACCAGTGCACCAATACCTCACCAGTGCACCAATACCTGACCATTGCACCAATACCTGACCAGTGCACCAAAACCCGAGACCAGTGCACCGATACCTGACCATTGCACCAATACCTCACCACCAGTGCACCAATACTTGACCAATGCACCGATACCTGACCATTGCATCAATATCTGACCAGTGCACCATTACCTTACCAGTGCACCGATACTTGACCAGTGCACCGATACCTGACCATTGCATCAATACCTGACCAGTGCACCATTACCTGACCAGTGCACCGATACCTGACCATTGGACCAATACCTCACCATTGCACCAATACCTGACCAGAGCACCAATACCTGACCAGTGCAGAAATACCTGTGACCAGTGCACCAATACCTGAGACCAGTGCACCAATACCTGACCAGAAACCCTATACCTGACCAGTGCACCGATACCTGACCATTGCACCAATACCTGAGACCAGTGCACCAATGCCTGACCATTGCACCAATACCTGACCAGAGCATCGATACCTGACCAGTGCACCTTTACCTCACCAGTGCATCGATACCTCACCAGTGCATCGATACCTCACCAGTGCATCAATATCTGACCATTGCACCAATACACCACCATTGCACCGATACCTGACCAGTGCACAAATACCTGACCAGTGCACAAATACCTGACCACTGCACAAATAACTGACCACTGCACCTATAACTGACCATTGCACAAATACCTGACTAGTGCACAAATACCTGACCAGTGCACAAATACCTGACTAGTGCACAAATACCTGACTAGTGCACCTGTACCTGACCAGTGCACCGGTACCTGACCAATGCACCGGTACCTGACCATGACACCAAGACCTGACCAGTGCACCGATACATGACCAGTGCACCGATACCTGACCAGTGCACCATGACCTGACCAGTGCACCGATACCTGACCATTGGACCAATACCTCACCAGTGCACCAATACCTGACCAGTGCATCAATACCTGAGACCACTGCAACAATACGTAACCAGTGCACCAATACCTGACCATTGCACCGATACCTGACCAGTGCACCAATACCCGAGACTAGTGCACCGATACCTGACCAGTGCACTGATACCTGACCATTGCACCAATACCTGAGACCAGTGCACCAATGCCTGACCATTGCACCAATACCTGACCAGTACATCGATACCTGACCAGTGCACCGATACCTGACCAGTGCATCGATACCTCACCAGTGCATCGATACCTCACCAGTGCATCGATACCTCACCAGTGCATCAATATCTGACCATTGCACCAATACACCACCATTGAACCGATACCTGACCAGTGCACAAATACCTGACCAGTGCACAAATACCTGACCACTGCACAAATACCTGACCACTGCACCTATAACTGAGCAGTGCACAAATACCTGACCAGTGCACAAATTCCTGACTAGTGCACTTGTACCTGACTAGTGCACCTGTACCTGACCAGTGCACCGGTACCTGACCAATGCACCGGTACCTGACCATGACACCAAGACCTGACCAGTGCACCGATACCTGACCAGTGCACCGATACCTGACCAGTGCACCATTACCTGACCAGTGCACCGATACCTGACCATTGGACCAATACCTCACCAGTGCACCAATACCTGACCAGTGCATCAATACCTGAGACCACTGCAACAATACGTAACCAGTGCACCAATACCTGACCATTGCACCGATACCTGACCAGTGCACCAATACCCGAGACCAGTGCACCGATACCTGACCAGTGCACCGATACCTGACCATTGTATCAATATCTGACCAGTGCACCTATACCTGACCAGTGCAACAATACCTGACCAGTGCACCAATACCTGACCAGAGCACCTATACCTGACCAGTGCACCTGTACCTGACCAGTGCACCTATAACTGACCAGTGCAGAAATACCTGACCAGTGCTCCAATACCTGACCCGTGCAGAAATACCTGCGGCCAGTGCACCGTTACCTGACCATTGCACCAATACCTGGCCATTGCACCAATACCTCACCAGTGCACCAATACCTCACCAGTGCACCAGTACCTGAGACCACTGAAACAATATCTAACCAGTGCACCAATACCTCACCAGTGCACCAATACCTGACCATTGCACCAATACCTGACCAGTGCACCAATACCCGAGACCAGTGCACCGATACCTGACCATTGCACCAATACCTCACCACCAGTGCACCGATACTTGACCAATGCACCGATACCTGACCATTGCATCAATATCTGACCAGTGCACCATTACCTTACCAGTGCACCGATACTTGACCAGTGCACCGATACCTGACCATTGCATCAATACCTGACCAGAGCACCTATACCTGACCAGAGCTCCTATACCTGACCAGTGCACCAATACCTGACCAGTGCACCAATACCTGACCAGTGCACCAATACCTGACCAGTGCAGAAATACCTGTGACCAGTGCACCAATACCTGAGACCAGTGCACCAATACCTGACCAGAAACCCGATACCTGACAAGTGCACCGAAAGCTGACCATTGCACCAATACCTGAGACCAGTGCACCAATGCCTGACCATTGCACCAATACCTGACCAGTGCACCGATACCCGACCATTGCACCAATACCTGAGACCACTGCAACAATACCTAACCAATGCACCAATACCTCACCAGTACACCAATACCTCACCAGTGCACCAATACGTGAGACCACTGCAACAATACCTAACCGGTGCACCAATACCTCACCAGTACACCAATACGTGACCATTGCTCCGGTACCTGACCAGTGCACCAATACCCGAGACCAGTGCACTGATACCTGACCATTGGACCAATACCTCACCATTGCACCAATACCTGACCAGTGCACCTATACCTGACCAGTGCAGCAATACCTGACCAGTGCAGCAATACCTGACCAGTGCAACAATACCTGACCAGTGCACCTATACCTGACCAGTGCAGAAATACCTGACCAGTGCACCAATCCTTGACCAGTGCACCAATACCTGACCAGTGCATCTTTACCTGACCAGTGCAGAAATACCTGTGACCAGTGCACCAATACCTGAGACCAGTGCACCAATACCTGACCAGAAACCCTATACCTGACCAGTGCACCGATACCTGACCATTGCACCAATACCTGAGACCAGTGCACCAATGCCTGACCATTGCACCAATACCTGACCAGTGCATCGATACCTGACCAGTGCACCCTTACCTCACCAGTGCATCGATACCTCACCAGTGCATCGATACCTCACCAGTGCATCAATACCTGAGACCACTGCAACAATACGTAACCAGTGCACCAATACCTGACCATTGCACCGATACCTGACCAGTGCACCAATACGCGAGACCAGTGCACCGATACCTGACCAGTGCACCGATACCTGACCATTGCATCAATATCTGACCAGTGCACCTATACCTGACCAGTGCAACAATACCTGACCAGTGCACCAATACCTGACCAGAGCACCTATACCTGACCAGTGCACCTGTACCTGACCAGTGCACCTATAACTGACCAGTGCAGAAATACCTGACCAGTGCTCCAATACCTGACCCGTGCAGAAATACCTGCGGCCAGTGCACCGATACCTGATCATTGCACCAATACCTGGCCATTGCACCAATACCTCACCTGTGCACCAATACCTCACCAGTGCACCAATACCTGAGACCACTGCAACAATACCTAACCAGTGCACCAATACCTCACCAGTGCACCAATACCTGACCATTGCACCAATACCTGACCAGTGCACCAATACCCGAGACCAGTGCACCGATACCTGACCATTGCACCAATACCTCACCACCAGTGCACCGATACTTGACCAGTGCACCGATACCTGACCATTGCATCAATATCTGACCAGTGCACCATTACCTGACCAGTGCACCGATACCTGACCATTGGACCAATACCTGAGACCACTGCAACAATACCTAACCAATGCACCAATACCTCACCAGTACACCAATACCTCACCAGTGCACCAATACGTGAGACCACTGAAACAATACCTAACCGGTGCACCAATACCTCACCAGTACACCAATACGTGACCATTGCTCCGGTACCTGACCAGTGCACCAATACCCGAGACCAGTGCACTGATACCTGACCAGTGCACCAATACCTCACCAGTGCACCGATACCTGACCAGTGCACCGATACCTGACCATTGCATCAATATCTGACCAGTGCACCTATACCTGACCAGTGCAGCAATACCTGACCAGTGCAGCAATACCTGACCAGTGCACCTATACCTGACCAGTGCAACAATACCTGACCAGTGCAGAAATACCTGACCAGTGCACCAATACCTGACCAGTGCATGTATACCTGACCAGTGCAGAAATACCTGTGACCAGTGCACCAATACCTGAGACCAGTGCACCAATACCTGACCAGAACCCCTATAACTGACCAGTGCACCGATACCTGACCATTGCACCAATACCTGACCAGTGCATCGATACCTGACCAGTGCACCGATACCTGACCAGTGCATCGATACCTCACCAGTGCATCGATACCTCACCAGTGCATCGATACCTCACCAGTGCATCAATACACCACCATTGCACCGATACCTGACCAGTGTACAAATACCTGACCAGTGCACAAATACCTGACCACTGCACAAATACCTGACCACTGCACAAATACCTGACCACTGCACAAATACCTGACCACTGCACCTATAACTGACCAGTGCACAAATACCTGATCAGTGCACAAATACCTGACTAGTGCACCTGTACCTGACCAGTGCACCGGTACCTGACCAATGCACCGGTACCTGACGATGACACCAAGACCTGACCAGTGCACCGATACCTGACCAGTGCACCGATACCTGACCAGTGCACCATTACCTGACCAGTGCACCGATACCTGACCATTGGACCAATACCTCACCAGTGCACCAATACCTGACCAGTGCACCTATACCTGACCAGTGAACCGATACCGATACCTGACCATTGCACCAATACCTGAGACCAGTGCACCAATGCCTGACCATTGCACCAATACCTGACCAGTGCACCGATACCCGACCATTGCACCAATACCTGAGACCACTGCAACAATACCTAACCAATGCACCAATACCTCACCAGTACACCAATACCTCACCAGTGCACCAATACGTGAGACCACTGCAACAATACCTAACCGGTGCACCAATACCTCACCAGTACACCAATACGTGACCATTGCTCCGATACCTGACCATTGCACCAATACCTCACCAGTGCACCGATACCTGACCATTGCATCAATATCTGACCAGTGCACCATTACCTGACCAGTGCACCGATACCTGACCATTGGACCAATACCTGACCATTGCACCAATACCTGACCAGTGCACCTATACCTGACCAGTGCAGCAATACCTGACCAGTGCAACAATACCTGACCAGTGCAACAATACCTGACCAGTGCAGAAATACCTGACCAGTGCACCAATACCTGACCAGTGCAACAATACCTGACCAGTGCATCTATACATGACCAGTGCAGAAATACCTGTGACCAGTGCACCAATACCTGAGACCAGTGCACCAATACCTGACCAGAACCCCTATACCTGACCAGTGCACCGATACCTGACCACTGCACCAATACCTGAGACCAGTGCACCAATGCCTGACCATTGCACCAATACCTGACCAGTGCATCGATACCTGACCAGTGCACCGATACCTGACCAGTGCATCTATACCTCACCAGTGCATCGATACCTCACCAGTGCATCGATACCTCACCAGTGCATCAATATCTGACCATTGCACCAATACACCACCATTGCACCGATACCTGACCAGTGCACAAATACCTGACCAGTGCACAAATACCTGACCACTGCACAAATACCTGACCACTGCACCTATAACTGAGCAGTGCACAAATACCTGACCAGTGCACAAATACCTGACCAGTGCACAAATACCTGACTAGTGCACTTGTACCTGACTAGTGCACCTGTACCTGACCAGTGCACCGGTACCTGACCAATGCACCGGTACCTGACCATGACACCAAGACCTGACCAGTGCACCGATACCTGACCAGTGCACCGATACCTGACCAGTGCACCATTACCTGACCAGTGCACCGATACCTGACCATTGGACCAATACCTCACCAGTGCACCAATACCTGACCAGTGCATCAATACCTGAGACCACTGCAACAATACGTAACCAGTGCACCAATACCTGACCATTGCACCGATACCTGACCAGTGCACCAATACCCGAGACCAGTGCACCGATACATGACCAGTGCACCGATACCTGACCATTGCATCAATATCTGACCAGTGCACCTATACCTGACCAGTGCAACAATACCTGACCAGTGCACCAATACCTGACCAGAGCACCTATACCTGACCAGTGCACCTGTACCTGACCAGTGCACCTATAACTGACCAGTGCAGAAATACCTGACCAGTGCTCCAATACCTGACCCGTGCAGAAATACCTGCGGCCAGTGCACCGATACCTGACCATTGCACCAATACCTGGCCATTGCACCAATACCTCACCAGTGCACCAATACCTCACCAGTGCACCAATACCTGAGACCACTGAAACAATACCTAACCAGTGCACCAATACCTCACCAGTGCACCAATACCTGACCATTGCACCAATACCTGACCAGTGCACCAATACCCGAGACCAGTGCACCGATACCTGACCATTGCACCAATACCTCACCAGTGCACCAATACGTGAGACCACTGCAACAATACCTAACCGGTGCACCAATACCTCACCAGTACACCAATACGTGACCATTGCTCCGGTACGTGACCAGTGCACCAATACCCGAGACCAGTGCACTGATACCTGACCATTGGACCAATACCTCACCATTGCACCAATACCTGACCAGTGCACCTATACCTGACCAGTGCAGCAATACCTGACCAGTGCAGCAATACCTGACCAGTGCAGCAATACCTGACCAGTGCAACAATACCTGACCAGTGCACCTATACCTGACCAGTGCAGAAATACCTGACCAGTGCACCAATACCTGAGACCAGTGCACCAATACCTGACCAGTGCATCTATACCTGACCAGTGCAGAAATACCTGTGACCAGTGCACCAATACCTGAGACCAGTGCACCAATACCTGACCAGAAACCCTATACCTGACCAGTGCACCGATACCTGACCATTGCCCAATACCTGAGACCAGTGCACCAATGCCTGACCATTGCACCAATACCTGACCAGTGCATCGATACCTGACCACTGCACCTATAACTGACCAGTGCATAAATACCTGACTAGTGCACAAATACCTGACCAGTGCACAAAAACCTGACTAGTGCACAAATACCTGACTAGTGCACCTGTACCTGACCAGTGCACCGGTACCTGACCAATGCACCGGTACCTGACCATGACACCAAGACCTGACCAGTGCACCGATACCTGACCAGTGCACCGATACCTGACCAGTGCACCATTACCTGACCAGTGCACCGATACCTGACCAGTGCATCAATACCTGAGACCACTGCAACAATACGTAACCAGTGCACCAATACCTGACCATTGCACCGATACCTGACCAGTGCACCAATACCCAAGACCAGTGCACCGATACCTGACCAGTGCACCGATACCTGACCATTGCACCAATACCTGAGACCAGTGCACCAATGCCTGACCATTGCACCAATACCTGACCAGTGCATCGATACCTGACCAGTGCACCGATACCTGACCAGTGCATCGATACCTCACCAGTGCATCGATACCTCACCAGTGCATCGATACCTCACCAGTGCATCGATATCTGACCATTGCACCAATACACCACCATTGCACCGATACCTGACCAGTGCACAAATACCTGACCAGTGCACAAATACCTGACCACTGCACCTATAACTGAGCAGTGCACAAATACCTGACCTGTGCACAACTACCTGACTAGTGCACTTGTACCTGACTAGTGCACCTGTACCTGACCAGTGCACCGGTACCTGATCAATGCACCGGTACCTGACCATGACACCAAGACCTGACCAGTGCACCGATACCTGACCAGTGCACCGATACCTGACCAGTGCACCATTACCTGACCAGTGCACCGATACCTGACCATTGGACCAATACCTCACCAGTGCACCAATACCTGACCAGTGCATCAATACCTGAGACCACTGCACCGATACCTGACCAGTGCACCGATACCTGACCATTGTATCAATATCTGACCAGTGCACCTATACCTGACCAGTGCAACAATACCTGACCAGTGCACCAATACCTGACCAGAGCACCTATACCTGACCAGTGCACCTGTACCTGACCAGTGCACCTATAACTGACCAGTGCAGAAATACCTGACCAGTGCTCCAAAACCTGACCCGTGCAGAAATACATGCGGCCAGTGCACCGATACCTGACCATTGCACCAATACCTGGCCATTGCACCAATACCTCACCAGTGCACCAATACCTCTCCAGTGCACCAGTACCTGAGACCACTGAAACAATACCTAACCAGTGCACCAATACCTCACCAGTGCACCAATACCTGACCATTGCACCAATACCTGACCAGTGCACCAATACCCGAGACCAGTGCACCGATACCTGACCATTGCACCAATACCTCACCACCAGTGCACCGATACTTGACCAATGCACCGATACCTGATCATTGCATCAATATCTGACCAGTGCACCATTACCTTACCAGTTCACCGATACTTGACCAGTGCACCGATACCTGACCATTGCACCAATACCTGACCAGTGCACCATTACCTGACCAGTGCACCGATACCTGACCATTGGACCAATACCTCACCATTGCACCAATACCTGACCAGTGCATCTATACCTGACCAGAGCATCTATACCTGACCAGAACACCTATACCTGACCAGTGCACCAATACCTGACCAGTGCACCAATACCTGACCAGTGCACCAATACCTGACCAGTGCAGAAATACCTGTGACCAGTGCACCAATACCTGAGACCAGTGCACCAATACCTGACCAGAAACCCTATACCTGACAAGTGCACCGAAAGCTGACCATTGCACCAATACCTGAGACCAGTGCACCAATGCCTGACCATTGCACCAATACCTGACCAGTGCATCGATACCTGACCAGTGCACCTTTACCTCACCAGTGCACCGATACCTCACCAGTGCATCGATACCTCACCAGTGCATCAATATCTGACCATTGCACCAATACACCACCATTGCACCGATACCTGACCAGTGCACAAATACCTGACCAGTGCACAAATACCTGACCACTGCACAAATACCTGACCACTGCACAAATACCTTGCCACTGCACCTATAACTGACCAGTGCACAAATACCTGACTAGTGCACAAATACCTGACCAGTGCACAAATACCTGACTAGTGCACAAATACCTGACTAGTGCACCTGTACCTGACCAGTGCACCGGTACCTGACCAATGCACCGGTACCTGACCATGACACCAAGACCTGACCAGTGCACCGATACCTGACCAGTGCACCGATACCTGACCAGTGCACCATTACCTGACCAGTGCACCGATACCTGACCATTGGACCAATACCTCACCAGTGCACCAATACCTGACCAGTGCATCAATACCTGAGACCACTGCAACAATACGTAACCAGTGCACCAAAGCTGACCATTGCACCGATACCTGACCAGTGCACCAATACGCGAGACCAGTGCACCGATACCTGAGCAGTGCACCGATACCTGACCAGTGCAACAATACCTGACCAGTGCACCAATACCTGACCAGAGCACCTATACCTGACCAGTGCACCTGTACCTGACCAGTGCACCTATAACTGACCAGTGCAGAAATACCTGACCAGTGCTCCAATACCTGACCCGTGCAGAAATACCTGCGGCCAGTGCACCGATACCTGATCATTGCACCAATACCTGGCCATTGCACCAATACCTCACCTGTGCACCAATACCTCACCAGTGCACCAATACCTGAGACCACTGCAACAATACCTAACCAGTGCACCAATACCTCACCAGTGCACCAATACCTGGCCATTGCACCAATACCTCACCAGTGCACCAATACCTCACCAGTGCACCGATACCTGACCATTGCACCAATACCTCACCACCAGTGCACCGATACTTGACCAATGCACCGATACCTGACCATTGCATCAAAATCTGACCAGTGCACCATTACCTTACCAGTGCACCGATACTTGACCAGTGCACCGATACCTGACCATTGCATCAATATCTGAACAGTGCACCATTACCTGACCAGTGCACCGATACCTGACCATTGGACCAATACCTGAGACCACTGCAACAATACCTAACCAATGCACCAATACCTCACCAGTACACCAATACCTCACCAGTGCACCAATACGTGAGACCACTGAAACAATACCTAACCGGTGCACCAATACCTCACCAGTACACCAATACGTGACCATTGCTCCGGTACCTGACCAGTGCACCAATACCCGAGACCAGTGCACTGATACCTAACCAGTGCACCAATACCTCACCAGTGCACCGATACCGGACCAGTGCACTGATACCTGACCATTGCATCAATATCTGACCAGTGCACCATTACCTGACCAGTGGACCGATACCTGACCATTGGACCAATACCTGACCAGTGCACCTATACCTGACCAGTGCAGCAATACCTGACCAGTGCAGCAATACCTGACCAGTGCAACAATACCTGACCAGTGCAACAATACCTGACCAGTGCAACAATACCTGACCAGTGCAGAAATACCTGACCAGTGCACCAATACCTGACCAGTGCACCAATACCTGACCAGTGCATCTATACCTGACCAGTGCAGAAATACCTGTGACCAGTGCACCAATACCTGAGACCAGTGCACCAATACCTGACCAGAACCCCTATACCTGACCAGTGCACCGATACCCGACCATTGCACCAATACCTGAGACCAGTGCACCAATGCCTGACCATTGCACCAATACCTGACCAGTGCATCGATACCTGACCAGTGCACCGATACCTGACCAGTGCATCGATACCTCACCAGTGCATCGATACCTCACCAGTGCATCAATACACCACCATTGCACCGATACCTGACCAGTGTACAAATACCTGACCAGTGCACAAATACCTGACCACTGCACAAATACCTGACCACTGCACAAATACCTGACCACTGCACCTATAACTGACCAGTGCACAAATACCTGACCAGTGCACAAATACCTGACTAGTGCACCTGTACCTGACCAGTGCACCGGTACCTGACCAATGCACCGGTACCTGACGATGACACCAAGACCTGACCAGTGCACCGATACCTGACCAGTGCACCGATACCTGACCAGTGCACCATTACCTGACCAGTGCACCGATACCTGACCATTGGACCAATACCTCACCAGTGCACCAATACCTGACCAGTGCATCAATACCTGAGACCACTGCAACAATACGTAACCAGTGCACCAATACCTGACCATTGTGGAAAGTATTTTTATCTAAGCTGATACCATACGGTATTTGTGTGCCTTTTGATTAAA
This sequence comes from Pristiophorus japonicus, assembly GCF_044704955.1. NCBI lineage: Eukaryota > Metazoa > Chordata > Chondrichthyes > Pristiophoridae > Pristiophorus > Pristiophorus japonicus. Next base: position 152,273,974 of record NC_091984.1, on the reverse strand, counting down.
ATGGAGTCCTGGCCCTTCCAGAACTTTCTGCATTTTAGCAGCCAGCTTGCATAAACAGCTAAACCTCTGTTAGATGGCTGATGGCCATCAGACAGCTAGGAGACAAGTCATGCTGATACAAGTAACCCCCCCATGGTGCTCTCCTATTGTCTACACTACAGGAGTTCCATGTCACCCCACCCTTATCTTCTAGCCATTATCTCTTTCCTTTGCCTCATCCATTTGAAGCAAACAGGTAAACTGACCAGGAAATTGGATAATCCTGACACAATACAAGACAGGTGATAGCCCATTACCTATGACTCATGGAGTAATGGCCGTTTGGCTTTCTGATAACCCTGACAAAAGGAAATATCTTGACACCATTTCAGGACCAGGATATAGTAATTTACTCTTTATCTGTATTCACTGACTGTGAGACAGAGCAATACACAGGGAGAGGCCAGAACTTGGGTTTTACTGTATAAATATCTTGTGAAGCTGTACCATTGCGGAGGTGTTCATTTAGCCCTTGACTGAGTGAAACCTACCCCTTGCGAGCAAGTAAATTAAAAGGGAAACTTCTATCGGAGCTGTAAGTGTCGGAGTCATTCTTTTCGGAGGTCGAGATTTCGACAGTTATTGGAGGTTCCACCGAGATGCATACTCTCTGTTCTGTGAGTAAAACGGATACAGGCATAGTGCCTCTCCAGTGAAAGGCTTCGGTGGCCAAACAAGGTGAGCCTTTGCTCACAAGAGGTTTCTTCACTGTTGAATCGCAGATGTAATCTGTTGTCCACAGCTGAGGTACTGCATCTACAAGACTCGGCATTTAAAAGTTAAAGGTATTTTTTTTATAACCATTTCTTTCTCAGCTCGCCAGCAGAAGAGAACAGGTTCTGGAAAAAATCTCGAGACAGCCCGGGGAAGGTTTCAGTAGGTAAGGGAGCGCTAGTCGATCGAAAAGGGTTCCAGGTTCATATGTGATAAGATTTTTATTGTTTTTAATTCGGAAGGGGTTCTTATGTGATAAGACTATTAAAAAAAAAGAAAAAAGAAAGCGCTAATCGATCGAAGGTTCTTATGTGATAAGATTTTTATTGTTTTTAATTCGGAAGGGGTTCTTATGTGATAAGACTATATAAAAAAAAAGAGCGCAATCGATCAAAGATTTTGGGTACGGAACCTTAAGTTTTATCAGCTGTTATTAGGATAAGTTAAGGACTCGGTCTGTAGTGGCGTACAACGCAGACTGAGAATTTGTTTAGAGGTTATGATTTGTGTACTCACGGGAATATTGTTTGTTGTCCTTGTATTACTGTTGTGTGCAATACCTTTATGAGTCATTGCCATTAGAGAAACGGGAAGAGTCACTAGGGAAAGTTGTGATTCGAAAAAAAAACACAAGGATTGATTACGAAAAGAAACAGTAACTGATCGATCAACTACGATTGGTTCGTGCCAACATATCTCACACACCCAGACTGAGCCCGAATTAAGAGCCTTTTCAGGCCACGTAACGGCCAGGAGAAGTGGGCGTAGAGAACTCGGTTGGCCGAAAGGATTGTGAGATCAGAAACTGTGGGAAAATCTTAATCATCCAGAATGGGTGCCGGAGCAAGTTAAAACACCACAAAAGGCACACCAGCCTATGTCATGCTCCAGAATTGTGGTCAGTCTTCAATTGACCAAAGAAACAAAAACGGTAAAGTGGACTAAGGGTGAAAACAGGCCATTTCCACCCGATGGTTCATTTAATTTAGAGAGAAGAACATGTCTAGAGGAGTGTCTTATAAACAGAGATCCAGGTAGGAAAAAAAAGGAAAGTAATAGAAAATGCCTGGGTTCCGATTCTTCAAGTCCATGTAAAATTAACAGAGAAAGTAAATCAAATGTAAAAAAAAAAGAGAACCTGATAGTGACTTATGGATTAAAAAAAAATGAAGCTAGCAAAAGAAAAAGCTTTATTGAATGGAGAGAGACTTGTGAATGTCTTGTCTTTCAATGAGAGTGCGTGAATGTCTTGTCTTTGAATGAGAGTGCTTCTGTCTTTTTTCCTTGTGTCTGGACACCTGTTTGGAAAGGTTGGGGAACTGCCTGTTTGTTTTAACTCCACCCACTCCTGTTTGTTTTAGCTGCACCCACTTTTTCAAACAAAGTGAAGTTTTTTTTTTAACCCTTCATAGTGTTGTCCTGTATGTGGGAAGTTTAAGACATTTTAAGTTAGAAGCGCAGGTGTGGATTTATTCGGATGAGAGGTTACGGAGCTGGGAAATGCACAAAGGATAGGTTTGTTGAGACATGGTCCCGGTGGTTAAAAGTTGTAATGCCTTTTTTTTTTTAAAAAGCCTTTGTGGGTCTCTCGAGGTGCAGGCTGGGGGAGTACACTCTCATTGTCCTTGGTGTAAATTCTTGGTACAAAAGCTTCTAGCTCAGTAAGAGGATTTTTTTTGATAAAGAGTGGCAGTACAATAGTTGAATTGGGATTTTGAGATATTTCAGGTGATCTCTTGATCAACATTTTGGGTGCATTGGAAAAATCTTGGGTTTGGAAGCCTTTTAATAAAATTAGAAAACAAGTACTTTACATTCTGTGATCTGTGAATCACCATAAGCATAAATGAGAAGTCCGTGTAACACACAGATTCGTCCAGTTCAGAAGCCCACACAAATATTCTCACAATGCTTAAAGGATGTGGAATGAAGTATCCCGGAATGCTTTCCAGAACCTTAAGCAGTCCCTCACTTCAGCACCAGCCTTGGGATTACCAGATTACACTAAGCTATTCAACTTATTTGTGCATCACAAGTCGGGTTTTGCACAATCTGTTTTGACTCAGTTACATGGGGACAGGCAGCGACCGGTAGCATATTTCAGTACCTAACTAGACCCAGTGGCACGCGGACTACCGGGATGTCTTCCTTCGTTGGCAGCAGCTTATTATGCTATGCAACAGGCTCAGACAATCAAAAATGCAGAACAAGTGGAAAATCTCCTGCGAGCCATTCAATGCCCTTTAAAACTTGCCATTATCAAATGCCAAGCACATACAGGCCAGTCGAATGAGGTGGCACTTGGGAATGCCAGAGCTGATAATGCAGCTAAGTCAGCAGCTGTGTCGAAAGGGGGGATGCAGGTGTCATTGTTCCCACTAAGGAAAAATAATTGCTCAGACCCGCCACCCACTATTAATGACGTGCTGGCCTTTCAGACACAGGCCAGTACGGAGGAGGTGGTGACCTGGACGAAGGATCAATGTTATAAAAATCCAGAAGGAATATGGGTTCACCATGACGGCCGCGTGGTGGCCCCTAGATCCTTACTTCCATGGATTGCCCGATGTGTTCATACATTCACACACGCAGGCAAAGGGGGATTGGCAGATTATATTTTGGCAACTTGGTATGCACCAGGTATTTCGGCAATTGCAAAACAAATCTGTGAAAATTGTGTTACCTGTCAGACAATGAATCCGGGTAAGACGGAAAAAGTAGAATCTGCCTCCCACCCAAATCCAGTCGGGCCTTTTGTACATTTACAAATGGATTTTATTGAATTACCTATGTGTATGGGATTCAAGTATGTATTAGTTATTGTAGATGTGTTCTCTAGATGGATTGAAGCCTTTCCATGTAAAAAGGCCGATGCCACTACTGTTGCTAAATGTTTGTTAAAAGAAATTGTACCGCGCTTCGGAATCCCTGCTAAGCTTTCCAGTGATAACGGGTCACATTTCACGGGAACTGTCATAAGAGAAATGTGTAAAGCTTTACAGATTAATCAACGTTTTCATTGCAGTTATCATCCACAATCAGCTGGACTTGTTGAAAGATATAATGGAATGCTTAAAAATAAGCTGGCAAAACTATGCAATGACACTGGACTGAAATGGACAGAACTGCTGCCCTTAGCTTTGATGGTAATGCGATCTGCAACCAACAGAACAACAGGCCTGTCACCGCATGAGATAGTTATGGGACGTCCCCAACGACTACCTTTTACAGCACCATTTACTGCAAAACAGATGGACATCCACAAAATGGAGGAAAATATGTTGAATTATTGTATTGCACTAACCAAATGTATTTCCAGCTTTCATTCACAGGTAAAGGAAGCCCAAGTCAAGCCAGCGGAAGGGAAGTGTCATAACCTGGAGCCAGGGGAATTCGTTTACATCAAGATTTTTAAAAGGAAAAGCAGTCTACAGCCAAGATTCGAAGGACCATACCAGGTCTTGCTGGCGACCAATACTGCAATCAAGGTAAAGGAAAGACCAACATGGATCCACGCATCCCATTGCAAACGGGCACCCGACCAGGAGGAAGGGACGAAGGAATCAGAGGAACAGAAAAAGGAAGACTGAATAAGGAACTGTATGGACTATGGGGACTGATGGTGCTGGGCTTCACAGGGTTTTACTTCACATTATTGATTACACCAGGGGTACAGACCCGTCACCGAAGGGAATTGCACGTAAACGTATTTATGGCACTGAGTCATAGGTATGCTCAAGAAAGAAACTTGTCGAGTTGTTGGATATGTTCCCATGTACCTGTCCACTCCAGGGGGGGTATTCCCCTGAGATCTGTCCCCTTTAACGAATCAGAAATGGTAGAATGGTTGACAGTGCAAAACAGGACAAAACTAACTAAGGGGCCAGAAACGAAGGAGCAAACAGAATGGAGGTCGGCAGGGTATAAACTTACAGCCTTCCAGGGATGGTACCAGCCCAATTATGATAATAACCATCAGCCTCCCTTCCTAAGCATTACTCCCAGAATAGGAAATCCTGAAGGTATAATATGCCTAGTGAGTAATGAGACTAAAGAAAATGGAAATGGATAGACTGTACAAGATCAGAATGGATTGAGTTGTCCTTGTGAAGGACAAAATGGGGGAATGTGGAAAGTATTTTTATCTAAGCTGATACCATACGGTATTTGTGTGCCTTTTGATTAAAATGGAGTCCTGGCCCTTCCAGAACTTTCTGCATTTTAGCAGCCAGCTTGCATAAACAGCTAAACCTGCTGTTAGATGGCTGATGGCCATCAGACAGCTAGGAGACAAGTCATGCTGAGACAAGTAACCCCCCCATGGTGCTCTCCTATTGTCTACACTACAGGAGTTCCATGTCACCCCACCCTTATCTTCTAGCCATTATCTCTTTCCTTTACCTCATCCATTTGAAGCAAACAGGTAAACTGACCAGGAAATTGGATAATCCTGACACAATACAAGACAGGTGATAGCCCATTACCTATGACTCATGGAGTAATGGCCGTTTGGCTTTCTGATAACCCTGACAAAAGGAAATATCTTGACACCATGTCAGGACCAGGATATAGTAATTAACTCTTTATCTGTATTCACTGACTGTGAGACAGAGCAATACACAGGGAGAGGCCAGAACGGGTTTTACTGTATAAATATCTTGTGAAGCTGTACCATTGCGGAGGTGCTCATTTAGCCCTTGACTGAGTGAAACCAACCCCTTGCGAGCAAGTAAATTAAAAGGGAAACTTCTATCGGAGCTGTAAGTGTCGGAGTCATTCTTTTCGGAGGTCGAGATTTCGACACCATTGCACCGATACCTGACCAGTGCACCAATACCCGAGACCAGTGCACCGATACCTGACCAGTGCACCGATACCTGACCATTGCATCAATATCTGACCAGTGCACCTATACCTGACCAGTGCAACAATACCTGACCAGTGCACCAATACCTGACCAGAGCACCTATACCTGACCAGTGCACCTGTACCTGACCAGTGCACCTATAACTGACCAGTGCAGAAATACCTGACCAGTGCTCCAATACCTGACCCGTGCAGAAATACCTGCGGCCAGTGCACCGATACCTGACCATTGCACCAATACCTGGCCATTGCACCAATACCTCACCAGTGCACCAATACCTCACCAGTGCACCAATACCTGAGACCACTGCAACAATACCTAACCAGTGCACCAATACCTCACCAGTGCACCAATACCTGACCATTGCACCAATACCTGACCAGTGCACCAATACCCGAGACCAGTGCACCGATACCTGACCATTGCACCAATACCTCACCACCAGTGCACCGATACTTGACCAGTGCACCGATACCTGACCATTGCATCAATATCTGACCAGTGCACCATTACATGACCAGTGCACCGATACCTGACCATTGGACCGATACCTCACCATTGCACAAATACCTGACCAGTGCACCTATACCTGACCAGAGCACCTATACCTGACCAGAGCACCTATACCTGACCAGTGCACCAATACCTGACCAGTGCAGAAATACCTGTGACCAGTGCACCAATACCTGAGACCAGTGCACCAATACCTGAGACCAGTGCACCAATACCTGACCAGAACCTCTATACCTAACCAGTGCACCGATACCTGACCATTGCACCAATACCTGAGACCAGTGCACCAATGCCTGACCATTGAACCAAAACCTGACCAGTGCACCGATACCTGACCAGTGCATCGATACCTGACCAGTGCATCGATACCTGACCAGTGCTACGATACCTGACCAGTGCACCAATACCTGACCAGTGCATCGATACCTCACCAGTGCATCGATACCTCACCAGTGCATCGATATCTGACCAGAGCATCAATACCTGACCATTGCACCAATACACCACCATTGCACCGATACCTGACAAGTGCACAAATACCTCACCAGTGCACAAATACCTGACCAGTGCACAAATACCTGACCAATGCACAAATACCTGACCATTGCACCGATACCTGACCATTGCAACTGTACCTGACCAGTGCACCGATACCTGACCATGAGACCAAGACCTGACCATTGCACCAAGACCTGACCATTGCACCGATACCTGACCAGTGCACTGATACTTGACCACTGCACCAATACCTGACCATTCCACCATTCAATGACTGTCGCACCGATACCAGACCATTGCACCAATACCTGACCATTGTACCAATACCCAACCTTGTACCTATACCTGACCAGTGCACCGATATTGCACCAGTGCACCGATAGCGCACCATTGCATCAATCCCTGACCATTGCACCAATACCTGACCATAGCACCGATACATGACCATTGCACCGATACATGAGCATGCTCAGATACCTGACCAGTGCACCGATACCTGACCATTGCACCGATACCTGACCATTGCACCAATACCTCACCAGTTCACCGATACCTGAGCATTGCACCTATACTGACCAGTGCACCTATACCTGACCAGTGCACCGATACCTGATCATTGCACCGATACCTGGCCATTGCACCGATACCCCACCATTGCACCGATACCCCACCATTGCACCGATACCTGACCAGTGCACTGATACTTGACCACTGCACCAATACCTGGCCATTGTACCAATACCCCACTGGTACACCTAGACCTGACCATTGCACTAATTCCTGACCATTGCACCATTCCTGACCAGTGCACAAATCCCTGACCATTGCACCAATACCCCACCATTGCACCAATATCTGACCATTGCACCGATACCCCACCATTGCACCGATACCTGACCATTGCACCGATACCTGACCATTGCACCAATAGCCCACCATTGAACCGATACCCCACCATTGCACCAATAGCCCACCATTGAACCGATACCCCACCATTGCACCGATACCTGACCAGTGCACCGATACTTGACCACTGCACCAATACCTGACCATCGCACCAATACCCCACCATTGCACCAATATCTGACCATTGCACCGATAACCCACCATTGCACCGATACCTGACCATTGCACCAATACCCCACTGGTACACCTAGACCCGACCACTGCACTAATGCCAGACCATTGCACCAATTCCTGAGCTGTGCACCAATCCCTGACCATCGCACCAATACCCCACCATTGCACCAATATCTGACCATTGCACCGATACCCCACCATTGCACCGATACCTGACCAGTGCACCGATACCTGACCATTGCATCAATAGCCCACCATTGAACCGACACCCCACCATTGCACCGATACCTGACCAGTGCACCGATATTTGACCACTGCACCAATACCTGACCACTCCACCATTCAATGACTGTCGCACCGATACCTGACCATTGCACCAATACCTGACCATTGTACCAATACCCAACCTTGCACCTATACCTGACCAGTGCACCGATATTGCACCAGTGCACCGATAGCGCACCATTGCATCAATCCCTGACCATTGCACCAATACCTGACCATAGCACCGATACATGACCATTGCACCGATACATGAGCAGTGCACAAATACCTGACCATTGCACCGATACCTGACCATTGCACTGATACCTGGCCAGTGCACCAATACCTGACCATTGCATCAATACCCCACCAGTGCACCAATACCTGACCATTGCACCAATACCCCACCATTGCACCGACTACCTGACCAGTGCAACGATACCTGACCAGTGCACCGATACCTGACCAGTGAACCAATACTTGACCATTGCATCAATACCTCAACACAGTATCAATTCTTGACCACCGCACCAATCCCTGACCATTGCATCGATACCTCACCAGGGTACCAGTACCCCACCAGTGCAACAATACCTGACCATTGTACCAATACTTCACCAGTGCATCAATACCTCACCATTGCACCGATACCCGACCAGTGCACCATTGCCTGACCAGTGCACAGATACCTGACCAGTGCACAGATACCTGACCAGTGCTCAGATACCTGACCAGTGCACCGATACCTGACCATTGCACCGATACCTGACCATTGCACCAATACCTCACCAGTTCACCGATACCTGAGCATTGCACCTATACTGACCAGTGCACCTATACCTGACCAGTGCACCGATACCTGATCATTGCACCGATACCTGACCATTGCACCGATACCTGGCCATTGCACCGATACCCCACCATTGCACCGATACCCCACCATTGCACCGATACCTGACCAGTGCACTGATACTTGACCACTGCACCAATACCTGGCCATTGTACCAATACCCCACTGGTACACCTAGACCTGACCATTACACTAATTCCTGACCATTGCACCATTCCTGACCAGTGCACCAATCCCTGACCAGTGCACCGTTACCTCACCAGTTCACCGATACCTGAGCATTGCACCTATACTGACCAGTGCACCTATACCTGACCAGTGCACCGATACCTGATCATTGCACCGATACCTGACCATTGCACCGATACCTGGCCATTGCACCGATACCCCACCATTGCACCGATACCCCACCATTGCACCGATACCTGACCAGTGCACTGATACTTGACCACTGCACCAATACCTGGCCATTGTACCAATACCCCACTGGTACACCTAGACCTGACCATTGCACTAATTCCTGACCATTGCACCATTCCTGACCAGTGCACCAATCCCTGACCATTGCACCAATACCCCACCATTGCACCAATATCTGACCATTGCACCGATACCCCACCATTGCACCGATACCTGACCATTGCACCGATACCTGACCAGTGCACCGATACCGGGCCATTGCACCGATACCTGACCATTGCACCGATACCTGACCAGTGCACCAATACCCGACCAGTGCACCAATACTTGACCTGTGCACCTATACCTGACCAGTGCACATATACCTGACCAGTGCACCATTACCTGACCAGTGCACCGATACCTGACCAGTGCACCGATACCTGACCAGTGCACAGATACCTGACCAGTGCACAGATACCTGACCAGTGCACCTATACCTGAACAGTGCACCTATACCTGACCATCGCACAAATCCCTGACCAGTGCACTGATACCTGACCATTACACCGATACCTGACCATTGCACCGATACCTGACCAGTGCACCGATACCTGACCAGTGCACCGATACCTGACCAGTACACCGATACCTGACCATTGCACCGATACCTCACCATTGCACCGATACCTCACCATTGCACCTATAACTCACCAGGGTAACAGTACCCCACCAGTGCAACAATACCTGACCATTGTACCAATACTTCACCAGTGCATCAATACCTCACCATTGCACCGATACCCGACCAGTGCACCGATACCTGACCAGTGCACCATTACCTGACCAGTGCACCATTGCCTGACCAGTGCACAGATACCTGACCAGTGCACAGATAACTGACCAGTGTACCTATACCTGACCATTGCACCGATACCTGACCAGTGCACTCATACCTGACCAGTGCACCCATACCTGACCATTGGACCGATACCTGACCATTGCACCAATACCCCACTGGTACACCTAGACCTGACCATTGCACTAATGCCTGACCATTGCACCAATTCCTGACCAGTGCACCAATCCCTGACCAGTGCACCAATACCCCACCATTGCACCAATACCTGACCATTGTACCAATACCTTACCATTGCACCTTCACCTGGCCAGTGCAACAGTACCTGACCAGTGCAACAATACCTGACCAGTGCACCAAAACCTGACCATTGCACCGAAACCTGACCAGTGCACCTATACCTCACCATTGCACCAACTACCTAACCATTGCACCAATAACTCACCATTGCACCGATACTTGACTATTGCACCGATACCTGACCATTGCACCGATACCTCACCATTGCACCGATACCTCACCATTGCACCGATACCTCACCATTGCACCGATACCTCACCATTGCACCGAGACCTGACCATTGCACCTATACCTGACCAGTGAACCTATACCTGACGATTGCATCAATACCTGACCAGTGCACCGATACCTCACCATTGCACCGAGACCTCACCATTGCACCGATACCTGGCCATTGTTCCAATACCCCACTGGTACACCTAGACCTGACCATTGCACTAATGCCTGACCATTGCACCAATTCCTGACCAGTGCACCAATACCCCACCATTGCACCAATACCTGACCATTGTACCAATACCTTACCATTGCACCTTCACCTGGCCAGTGCAACAGTACCTGACCAGTGCAACAATACCTGACCAGTGCACCGATACCTGACCAGTGAACCAATACTTGACCATTGCATCAATACCTCACCACCGTATCAATTCTTGACCACCGCACCAATCCCTGACCATTGCACCGATACCTCACCAGGGTACCAGTACCCCACCAGTGCAACAATACCTGACCATTGTACCAATACTTCACCAGTGCATCAATACCTCACCATTGCACCGATACCCGACCAGTGCACCATTGCCTGACCAGTGCACAGATACCTGACCAGTGCACAGATACCTGACCAGTGCTCAGATACCTGACCAGTGCACCGATACCTGACCATTGCACCGATACCTGACCATTGCACCAATACCTCACCAGTTCACCGATACCTGAGCATTGCACCTATACTGACCAGTGCACCTATACCTGACCAGTGCACTGATACCTGATCATTGCACCGATACCTGGCCATTGCACCGATACCCCACCATTGCACCGATACCCCACCATTGCACCGATACCTGACCAGTGCACTGATACTTGACCACTGCACCAATACCTGGCCATTGTACCAATACCCCACTGGTACACCTAGACCTGACCATTGCACTAATTCCTGACCATTGCACCATTCCTGACCAGTGCACAAATCCCTGACCATTGCACCAATACCCCACCATTGCACCAATATCTGACCATTGCACCGATACCCCACCATTGCACCGATACCTGACCATTGCACCGATACCTGACCATTGCACCAATAGCCCACCATTGAACCGATACCCCACCATTGCACCGATACCTGACCAGTGCACTGATACTTGACCACTGCACCAATACCTGACCATTCCACCATTCAATGACTGTCACACCGATACCTGACCATTGCACCAATACCTGACCATTGTACCAATACCCAACCTTGCACCTATACCTGACCAGTGCACCGATATTGCACCAGTGCACCGATAGCGCACCATTGCATCAATCCCTGACCATTGCACCAATACCTGACCATAGCACCGATACATGACCATTGCACCGATACATGAGCAGTGCACCAATACCTGACCATTGCACCGATACCTGACCATTGCACCGATACCTGGCCAGTGCACAGATACCTGGCCAGTGCACAGATACCTGACCATTGCACCAATACCCCACCATTGCACCGATACCTGGCCAGTGCACAGATACCTGGCCAGTTCACAAATACCTGACCATTGCACCGATACATGACCATTGCACTGATACCTGACCATTGCACCTATACCTGACCAGTGCACCTATACCTGACCAGTGCACCTATACCTGACCATTGCACAGATACCTGACCAGTGCACCGATACCTGACCAGTGCACCGATACCGGGCCATTGCACCGATACCTGACCATTGCACCGATACCTGACCAGTGCACCAATACCCGACCAGTGCACCGATACCCGACCAGTGCACCTATACCTGACCAGTGCACATATACCTGACCAGTGCACCATTACCTGACCAGTGCACCGATACCTGACCAGTGCACCGATACCTGACCAGTGCACAGATACCTGACCAGTGCACCTATACCTGACCATCGCACAAATCCCTGACCAGTGCACTGATACCTGACCATTACACCGATACCTGACCATTGCACCGATACCTGACCAGTGCACCGATACCTGACCAGTGCACCGATACCTGACCAGTACACCGATACCTGACCATTGCACCGATACCTCACCATTGCACCGATACCTCACCATTGCACCTATAACTCACCAGGGTAACAGTACCCCACCAGTGCAACAATACCTGACCATTGTACCAATACTTCACCAGTGCATCAATACCTCACCATTGCACCGATACCCGACCAGTGCACCGATACCTGACCAGTGCACCATTACCTGACCAGTGCACCATTGCCTGACCAGTGCACAGATACCTGACCAGTGCACAGATAACTGACCAGTGTACCTATACCTGACCATTGCACCGATACCTGACCAGTGCACTCATACCTGACCAGTGCACCCATACCTGACCATTGGACCGATACCTGACCATTGCACCAATACCCCACTGGTACACCTAGACCTGACCATTGCACTAATGCCTGACCATTGCACCAATTCCTGACCAGTGCACCAATCCCTGACCAGTGCACCAATACCCCACCATTGCAGCAATACCTGACCATTGTACCAATACCTTACCATTGCACCTTCACCTGGCCAGTGCAACAGTACCTGACCAGTGCAACAATACCTGACCAGTGCACCAAAACCTGACCATTGCACCGAAACCTGACCAGTGCACCTATACCTCACCATTGCACCAACTACCTAACCATTGCACCAATAACTCACCATTGCACCGATACTTGACTATTGCACCGATACCTGACCATTGCACCGATACCTCACCATTGCACCGATACCTCACCATTGCACCGATACCTCACCATTGCACCGATACCTCACCATTGCACCGAGACCTGACCATTGCACCTATACCTGACCAGTGAACCTATACCTGACGATTGCATCAGTACCTGACCAGTGCACCGATACCTCACCATTGCACCGAGACCTCACCATTGCACCGATACCTGGCCATTGTACCAATACCCCACTGGTACACCTAGACCTGACCATTGCACTAATGCCTGACCATTGCACCAATTCCTGACCAGTGCACCAATACCCCACCATTGCACCAATACCTGACCATTGTACCAATACCTTACCATTGCACCTTCACCTGGCCAGTGCAACAGTACCTGACCAGTGCAACAATACCTGACCAGTGCACCGATACCTGACCAGTGAACCAATACTTGACCATTGCATCAATACCTCACCACCGTATCAATTCTTGACCACCGCACCAATCCCTGACCATTGCACCGATACCTCACCAGGGTACCAGTACCCCACCAGTGCAACAATACCTGACCATTGTACCAATACTTCACCAGTGCATCAATACCTCACCATTGCACCGATACCCGACCAGTGCACCATTGCCTGACCAGTGCACAGATACCTGACCAGTGCACAGATACCTGACCAGTGCTCAGATACCTGACCAGTGCACCGATACCTGACCATTGCACCGATACCTGACCATTGCACTAATACCTCACCAGTTCACCGATACCTGAGCATTGCACCTATACTGACCAGTGCACCTATACCTGACCAGTGCACTGATACCTGATCATTGCACCGATACCTGGCCATTGCACCGATACCCCACCATTGCACCGATACCCCACCATTGCACCGATACCTGACCAGTGCACTGATACTTGACCACTGCACCAATACCTGGCCATTGTACCAATACCCCACTGGTACACCTAGACCTGACCATTGCACTAATTCCTGACCATTGCACCATTCCTGACCAGTGCACAAATCCCTGACCATTGCACCAATACCCCACCATTGCACCAATATCTGACCATTGCACCGATACCCCACCATTGCACCGATACCTGACCATTGCACCGATACCTGACCATTGCACCAATAGCCCACCATTGAACCGATACCCCACCATTGCACCGATACCTGACCAGTGCACTGATACTTGACCACTGCACCAATACCTGACCATTCCACCATTCAATGACTGTCACACCGATACCTGACCATTGCACCAATACCTGACCATTGTACCAATACCCAACCTTGCACCTATACCTGACCAGTGCACCGATATTGCACCAGTGCACCGATAGCGCACCATTGCATCAATCCCTGACCATTGCACCAATACCTGACCATAGCACCGATACATGACCATTGCACCGATACATGAGCAGTGCACCAATACCTGACCATTGCACCGATACCTGACCATTGCACCGATACCTGGCCAGTGCACAGATACCTGGCCAGTGCACAGATACCTGACCATTGCACCAATACCCCACCATTGCACCGATACCTGGCCAGTGCACAGATACCTGGCCAGTTCACAAATACCTGACCATTGCACCGATACATGACCATTGCACTGATACCTGACCAGTGCACCGATACCGGGCCATTGCACCGATACCTGACCATTGCACCGATACCTGACCAGTGCACCAATACCCGACCAGTGCACCGATACCCGACCAGTGCACCTATACCTGACCAGTGCACATATACCTGACCAGTGCACCATTACCTGACCAGTGCACCGATACCTGACCAGTGCACCGATACCTGACCAGTGCACAGATACCTGACCAGTGCACCTATACCTGACCATCGCACAAATCCCTGACCAGTGCACCGATACCTGACCATTACACCGATACCTGACCATTGCACCGATACCTGACCAGTGCACCGATACCTGACCAGTGCACTGATACCTGACCAGTACACCGATACCTGACCATTGCACCGATACCTCACCATTGCACCGATACCTCACCATTGCACCTATAACTCACCAGGGTAACAGTACCCCACCAGTGCAACAATACCTGACCATTGTACCAATACTTCACCAGTGCATCAATACCTCACCATTGCACCGATACCCGACCAGCACACCGATACCTGACCAGTGCACCATTACCTGACCAGTGCACCATTGCCTGACCAGTGCACAGATACCTGACCAGTGCACAGATAACTGACCAGTGTACCTATACCTGACCATTGCACCGATACCTGACCAGTGCACTCATACCTGACCAGTGCACCCATACCTGACCATTGCACCGATACCTGACCATTGCACCAATACCCCACTGGTACACCTAGACCTGACCATTGCACTAATGCCTGACCATTGCACCAATTCCTGACCAGTGCACCAATCCCTGACCAGTGCACCAATACCCCACCATTGCACCAATACCTGACCATTGTACCAATACCTTACCATTGCACCTTCACCTGGCCAGTGCAACAGTACCTGACCAGTGCAACAATACCTGACCAGTGCACCAAAACCTGACCAGTGCACCAATCCCTGACCAGTGCACCAATACCCCACCATTGCACCAATACCTGACCATTGCACCAATACCTTACCATTGCACCTTCACCTGGCCAGTGCAACAGTACCTGACCAGTGCAACAATACCTGACCAGTGCACCAAAACCTGACCATTGCACCGAAACCTGACCAGTGCACCTATACCTCACCATTGCACCAACACCTGACCATTGCACCAATAACTCACCATTGCACCGATACTTGACTATTGCACCGATACCTGACCATTGCACCGATACCTCACCATTGCACCGATACCTCACCATTGCACCGATACCTCACCATTGCACCGATACCTCACCATTGCACCGATACCTCACCATTGCACCGATACCTCACCATTGCACCTATACCTGACCAGTGAACCTATACCTGACCATTGCATCAATACCTGACCAGTGCACCGATACCTCACCATTGCACCTTGACCTCACCATTGCACCGATACCTCACCATTGCACCGATACCTCACCATTGCACCGATACTTGACTATTGCACCGAGACCTGACCATTGCACCTATACCTGACCAGTGAACCTATACCTGACGATTGCATCAATACCTGACCAGTGCACCGATACCTCACCATTGCACCGAGACCTCACCATTGCACCGATACCTGGCCATTGTACCAATACCCCACTGGTACACCTAGACCTGACCATTGCACTAATGCCTGACCATTGCACCAATTCCTGACCAGTGCACCAATCCCTGACCAGTGCACCAATACCCCACCATTGCACCAATACCTGACCATTGTACCAATACCTTACCATTGCACCTTCACCTGGCCAGTGCAACAGTACCTCACCATTGCACCAACACCTGACCATTGCACCAATAACTCACCATTGCACCGATACCTGACCATTGCACCGATACCTGACCATTGCACCGATACCTGACCATTGCACCGATACCTCACCATTGCACCGATACCTCACCATTGCACCGAGACCTGACCATTGCACCTATACCTGACCAGTGAACCTATACCTGACCATTGCATCAATACCTGACCAGTGCACCGATACCTCACCATTGCACCGAGACCTCACCATTGCACCGATACCCCACCATTGCACCGATACCTGACCATTGCACCGATACCTGACCATTGCACCAATAGCCCACCATTGAACCGATACCCCACCATTGCACCGATACCTGACCAGTGCACTGATACTTGACCACTGCACCAATACCTGACCATTCCACCATTCAATGACTGTCACACCGATACCTGACCATTGCACCAATACCTGACCATTGTACCAATACCCAACCTTGCACCTATACCTGACCAGTGCACCGATATTGCACCAGTGCACCGATAGCGCACCATTGCATCAATCCCTGACCATTGCACCAATACCTGACCATAGCACCGATACATGACCATTGCACCGATACATGAGCAGTGCACCAATACCTGACCATTGCACCGATACCTGACCATTGCACCGATACCTGGCCAGTGCACAGATACCTGGCCAGTGCACAGATACCTGACCATTGCACCAATACCCCACCATTGCACCGATACCTGGCCAGTGCACAGATACCTGGCCAGTTCACAAATACCTGACCATTGCACCGATACATGACCATTGCACTGATACCTGACCAGTGCACCGATACCGGGCCATTGCACCGATACCTGACCATTGCACCGATACCTGACCAGTGCACCAATACCCGACCAGTGCACCGATACCCGACCAGTGCACCTATACCTGACCAGTGCACATATACCTGACCAGTGCACCATTACCTGACCAGTGCACCGATACCTGACCAGTGCACCGATACCTGACCAGTGCACAGATACCTGACCAGTGCACCTATACCTGACCATCGCACAAATCCCTGACCAGTGCACCGATACCTGACCATTACACCGATACCTGACCATTGCACCGATACCTGACCAGTGCACCGATACCTGACCAGTGCACTGATACCTGACCAGTACACCGATACCTGACCATTGCACCGATACCTCACCATTGCACCGATACCTCACCATTGCACCTATAACTCACCAGGGTAACAGTACCCCACCAGTGCAACAATACCTGACCATTGTACCAATACTTCACCAGTGCATCAATACCTCACCATTGCACCGATACCCGACCAGCACACCGATACCTGACCAGTGCACCATTACCTGACCAGTGCACCATTGCCTGACCAGTGCACAGATACCTGACCAGTGCACAGATAACTGACCAGTGTACCTATACCTGACCATTGCACCGATACCTGACCAGTGCACTCATACCTGACCAGTGCACCCATACCTGACCATTGCACCGATACCTGACCATTGCACCAATACCCCACTGGTACACCTAGACCTGACCATTGCACTAATGCCTGACCATTGCACCAATTCCTGACCAGTGCACCAATCCCTGACCAGTGCACCAATACCCCACCATTGCACCAATACCTGACCATTGTACCAATACCTTACCATTGCACCTTCACCTGGCCAGTGCAACAGTACCTGACCAGTGCAACAATACCTGACCAGTGCACCAAAACCTGACCAGTGCACCAATCCCTGACCAGTGCACCAATACCCCACCATTGCACCAATACCTGACCATTGCACCAATACCTTACCATTGCACCTTCACCTGGCCAGTGCAACAGTACCTGACCAGTGCAACAATACCTGACCAGTGCACCAAAACCTGACCATTGCACCGAAACCTGACCAGTGCACCTATACCTCACCATTGCACCAACAC
Source organism: Pristiophorus japonicus (assembly GCF_044704955.1). Taxonomy (NCBI): domain Eukaryota; kingdom Metazoa; phylum Chordata; class Chondrichthyes; family Pristiophoridae; genus Pristiophorus; species Pristiophorus japonicus. The sequence continues at coordinate 152,255,268 of NC_091984.1, read as the reverse complement.
CTGACCATTGCACCAATAACTCACCATTGCACCGATACTTGACTATTGCACCGATACCTGACCATTGCACCGATACCTCACCATTGCACCGATACCTCACCATTGCACCGATACCTCACCATTGCACCGATACCTCACCATTGCACCGATACCTCACCATTGCACCGATACCTCACCATTGCACCTATACCTGACCAGTGAACCTATACCTGACCATTGCATCAATACCTGACCAGTGCACCGATACCTCACCATTGCACCTTGACCTCACCATTGCACCGATACCTCACCATTGCACCGATACCTCACCATTGCACCGATACTTGACTATTGCACCGAGACCTGACCATTGCACCTATACCTGACCAGTGAACCTATACCTGACGATTGCATCAATACCTGACCAGTGCACCGATACCTCACCATTGCACCGAGACCTCACCATTGCACCGATACCTGGCCATTGTACCAATACCCCACTGGTACACCTAGACCTGACCATTGCACTAATGCCTGACCATTGCACCAATTCCTGACCAGTGCACCAATCCCTGACCAGTGCACCAATACCCCACCATTGCACCAATACCTGACCATTGTACCAATACCTTACCATTGCACCTTCACCTGGCCAGTGCAACAGTACCTCACCATTGCACCAACACCTGACCATTGCACCAATAACTCACCATTGCACCGATACCTGACCATTGCACCGATACCTGACCATTGCACCGATACCTGACCATTGCACCGATACCTCACCATTGCACCGATACCTCACCATTGCACCGAGACCTGACCATTGCACCTATACCTGACCAGTGAACCTATACCTGACCATTGCATCAATACCTGACCAGTGCACCGATACCTCACCATTGCACCGAGACCTCACCATTGCACCGATACCTCACCATTGCACCGATACCTCACCATTGCACCGAAACCTCACCATTGCACCGATATCTCACCAGTGCACCAATACCTGACCATTGCACCGATACCTCACCATTGCACCGAGACCTCACCATTGCACCGATACCTCACCATTGCACCGATACCTCACCATTGCACCGATACCTCACCATTGCAACAATACCTGACTATTGCAACAATACCTGACCATTGCACCGATACCGCACCATTGCACCAATACCTGACCAGTGTACCTATACCTGACCAGTGCACAAATACCTGACCAGTGCACCAATGCCTGAGCATTGCACCTATACCTGACCAGTGCACCAATACCTGACCAGTGCACCGACACCACACCAGTGCACCGATACCGCACCATTGCAGCAATCCCTGACCATTGCACCAAAACCTGACCATTTCACCAATACCTGACCATTGCACCAATACCTGACCATTGCACCGATACCTGACCATTGCACCGATACTTGACCACTGCACCAATATCCCACCATTGCACCGATACCTGACCATCGCACCAATCCCTGACCATTCCACCATTACCTGACCAGTGCAACGTTACCTCACCATTGCACCGATACCTCACCATTGCACCGATACCTCACCAGGGTACCAATACCCCACTAGTGCACCAATACCTGACCAGTGCACCGATACCTGACCATTGCACCGATACCTCACCATTGCACCGATACCTCAACATTGCACCGATACTGCAACATTGCACCGATACCTCACCATTGCAACTACAACTCAACAGGGTACCAATACCTCACTAGTGCACCAATACCTGACCATTACACCAATATCCCACCATTGCTCCGATATCTGATCAGTGCACCAATACCTGAACATTGCACCAATATCTGACCATTGCCCCGATACCTCACCGTTGCACCAATAACACACCCTTGCACCGATATCTGACCATTGCACAATAACAGACCATTGCACGATAACTGACCATTGCACCAATACCTCACCAGTGCAACAATCCCTGACCATTGCACCAATACCTTACCATTGCAACAATACCTGACCATTACACCAATACCTGACCAGTGCACCAATACTTGACCAGTGCACCGATACCTCACCAGTACACCTATACCTGACCAGTGCACCAATACATGACCATTGCACCAATAAATGACCAGTGCACCAATACCTGACCAGTGCACCAATGCCTGACCAGTACACCGTTACCTGACCAGTGTACCAATATCTGACCATTGCACCGATACCTCACCGTTGCACCAATACCTCACCATTGCACCGATACCTGACCATTGCACCGATACCTCAACAGTGCAGCAATACCTTACCAGTGCACCAATATCAAGAGCAGAGAGCTAGCCATGGAAGTGCAGGTTTGCTGTCAGATGGATCTGCCGTGACTCTCCTGTCAGGATATAAGAGCCAGGGACAGCGTCTAAGACTGTGGAAAGGAGAGTTTAGGACTGATGCCAGGAAGAGTGATCAGCCTTCACAATGGGGTCTATGAGGAGCTAACAAATTTGGAGCCTTGATGAAGAGGAATGATGGGTCTGTAGCTGGACTTGCACGATGGACTCTCTCTCCTGTATCGATCTCGGGAGTTTGCTGAATGTGATGTTGCTGGATCCCTTTGCGTTTGAGTGAGTGGAAGTATTTGGGTGGCTCTTGTACCTTGAAGGACTGCACAAAGGTCCAGAGCAGGATGCGGATGGTGTAGCCTTGGCGAAGCAGCTTGATCAGGCGGGCAGCACGGAACAGCTTCAGGAAGCTCAGCGTCACAAACTTCAACTGCAGAGAGATTGCAGCATTAGACCAAATGCAATCCTTTCACCATCAGTCACACAGTTATAAGAACATAAGAAATAGGAGCAGGACGAGGCCATTTGGCCCCTCGAGCCTGCACCGCCATCGAATGAAATCATGGCTGATCTGATCATGGCCTCAGCTCCATTTCCCTGCCCACTCCCCATAAACCTTGACACCCCTATTGTTCAAAAATCTGTCCATCTCCACCTTAAATATATTCAATGGCTCAGCCTCCACAGCTCCCTGGGGCAGAGAATTCCACAGATTCACAACCCTCTGAGAGAAGAAATTCCTCCTCATTTCCGGTTTAAGTGGACAACCACTTACTCAGAAACTATGCCCCTAGTTCCAGATTCCTCCACGAGGGGAAACATCCTCTGTACATCTACCCTGTCAAGCTCCTTCAGAATCTTATATGTTCCAATAGGATCACCTCTCATTCTTCTAAACTCCAATGAGTATAGGCCCAACCTGCTCAACCTTTCTTCATAGGTCAACCCCTTCATCTCAGGAATTAACCTAGTGAACCTTCTCTGAACTGCCTCCAATGCAAGTATAGCCTTCCTTAAATAAGAAGACCCAAACAGTACGCAGTACTCCAGGTGTGGCCTCAAAAATACCCTGTACAGATGTAGCAGGACTTCCCTGCTTTTATACTCTATCCCCCTTGCAATTAAGGCCAACATTCCATTTGCCTTCCTAATTACTTGCTGTACCTGCATACTAACTTCTTGTGTTTCATGTACAAGGACCCCCCAGGTCCCTCTGTAGTGGAGCACTTTGTAATCTCTCTTCATTTAAATAATAATTTGTTTTTTTATTTTTCTTGCCAAAATGGGTAACCTCACACTTGCCCACATTATACTCCATCTGCCAAATTTTGCCCACTCACTTAGCCTGTCTGTATCCCTTTGCAGATTCTTTGTGTCCTCCTCACAACTTGCTTTCCCACCCATCTTTGTATCATCAACAAACTTGGCTACATTACACTCGGTCCCAATCCTCTATCCAAGCTAATATATTACCACCAACCCCGTGAGCTCTCATCTTGAGCAGTAAGCTTTTATGTGGCACCTTATCGAATGCCTTCTGGCAAATACACCACATCCACTGGTTCCCCTTATCCACCCTGCTCATTACATCCTCAAAGAATTCCAGCAAATGTGTCAAACATGATTTCCCTTTCCTAAACCCATGCTGACTCTGCCTGATTGAATGATGCTTTTCCAAATGTCCTGCTACTGCTTCTTTAATAATGGACTCCAGCATTTTCCCAACAACAGATGTTAGGCTAACTGGTCTATAATTTCCTACTTTCTGTCTCCCTCCTTTTTTAAATAGGGGCGTTACATTTGCATTTTTTTAATCCGCTGGGACCTCCCCAGAATCCAAGGAATTTTGATAGATTACATCCACTATCTCTGCAGCCACTTCTTTTAAGACCCTAGGATGCAGGCCATCAGGTCCAGAGGACTAGTCCACCTTTGGTCCCATTATTTTACCGAGTACTTTTTCTTTAGTGATAGTGATTTTATGAAGATCCCCCCTCCCTATAGCCCCATGATTATGCATTATTGGGATGTTTTTAGTGTCTTCTACCATGAAGACCGATAAAAAATATTTGTTCAAAGTCTCTGCCATTTCCCTGTTCCCCATTATTAATTCCCCAGTCTCATCCTCCAGGGGACCAACATTTACATTCGCTACCCTCTTCTTTTTTATGTACCTGTAGAAGCTCTTGCTGTCTCTTTTTATATTTCTTGTTAGTTTACTCTCATAATCTATCTTCCCTCTCTTTATTATTTTGTGAGTCGTCCTTTGCTATTTTACAAAACAATCCCAATCCTCTGGCCTCCCACTCGTCTTGCCTACTTTGTATGCCCTTGTTTTCAATTTGATACCATCCTTTATTTCCTTAGTTAGTCACGGATGGTTATCCCTTCTCTTATAGCCTTTCCTTCTCACTGGAATATATCTTTGCTGAGAGTTATGAAATATCTCCTTCAATATCTGCCACTGCTTATTTATTGTCTTATCCTTTAATCTATTTTCCCAGTACACTTTAGCCAACTCTGCCTTCATCCCTTTGAAGTCTCCTTTATTTAAGCTTAGGACATTGGTTGAGACCCAACTTTCTCACCCTCGAACTGAATTTGAAATTCAACCATGCTATGATCACTCTTTCCGAAAGGATCCTTTACTAGGAGATCATTTATTAATCCTGTCTCATTACACAGTATCAGATCTAAGTTACTCTACACCTTGGTTGGTTCTACAGTCTACTGTTCAAAGAAACCATCCTGGATACACTCTATCAAATCTTCCTCAAAGCTTCCTTGGCCAATTTGACTTGTCCAATCAATATGAAGATGAAAATCGCTTATGATTATTGCCACACCTTTCTTAAAAGCCTGCATTATTTCTTGATTTATAACCCGGCCAACTGTAATTACTGTTAGGGGACTGTAGACTACGCCCACCAGTGACTTCTTCCCTTTATTATTTCTTATCTCCACCCAAACAGATTCAACATCTTGATGTTCTGAGCCAATATCATTTCTCACTTCTGCACTGATCTCCTCCGTTATTGACAGAGCGACACTGCCTCCTTTTCCTTTGCATAAGAACATAAGAAATAGGAACAGGAGTAGGCCACATGGCCCCTCGAGCCTGCACCGCCATTTAATAAAATCATGGCTAATCTGATCATGGACTCAGCTCCACTTCCCTGCCCGCCCCCATAACTCCCTTATTGCTTAAAAATCTATCTATCTCCACCTTAAATATATTCAATGACCCAGCCTCTACAGTTCTCTGGGGCAGATAATTCCACAGATTTACAAACCTCAGAGAATAAATTCCTCCTCATCTCGCTCTCAACTCAGTTTTTAATGGGTGGCCCCTTATTCTGAGACTATGTCCCCTAGTTTTAGTTTCCCCTATGAGTGGAAATACCCTCTCTGCATCCACCTTGTCGAGCCCCCTCATTATCTTATAAGTTCAATCAGATCACCTTTCATTCTTCTGAACTCCAATGTGTATAGTCCCAACCTACACAACCTATCTTCATAAGTCAACCCGCTCATCTCCGGAATCAACCTAGTGAACCTTCTCTGAACAGCCTCCAATGCAAGTATATCCTTCCTTAAACACGGAGACCAAAACTGTACGCAGTACTCGAGGTGTGGCCTCACCAATACCCTGTACAGTTGTAGCAGGACTTCTCTGCTTTTATACTCTATCCACCTTGCAATAAAGGCCAACATTCCATTTGCCTTCCTGATTACTTGCTGTACCTGCATGCTAACTTTTTGTGTTTCATGCACAAGGACCCCCAGGTGTCTCTGTACTGCAGCATTTTGTAATTTTTCTCCATTTAAATTATAATTTGCTTTTCTATTTTTTCTGCCAAAGTGGATAACCTCATATTTTCCCACATTATACTCCATCTGCCAATTTTTGCTCACTCACTTAGCCTGTCTATATCCCTTTGCAGATTTTTGTGTCCTCATAATTTGCTTTCCCGCCTATCTTTATATCATCAGCAAACTTGGCTACAGTACACTCGGTCCCTTCATCCAAGTCATTAATATAGATTGTAATTAGTTGAAGACCCAGCACTGATCCCTGCAGCACCTCACTAGTTACTGTTTACCAACTGGAAAATGACCCATTTATCACGATTCGCAGTTTTCTGTTCATTAGCCAATCCTCTATCCATGCTAATATATGACCCCCAACCTCATGAATTTTTATCTTGTGCAGTCACCTTTTACGTGTCACCTTATCGAATGCTTCGGGAAATCCAAATACAGCACATCCACTGGTTCCCCCTTATCCACCCTGCTCGTTACATCCTCAAAGATCTCCAGCAAATTTGTCAAACATAAGAACATAAAAAATAGGAGCAGGAGTGGGCCATTTGGCCCCTCGAGCCTGCTCTGCCATTTAATACGATCATGGCTGATCTAATCATGGAGTCAGGTCCACTTCCCTGCCCGCTCCCCATAACCCCTTATTCCCTTATCGTTTAAGAAACTGTCTATTTCTGTCTTAAATTTATTCAATGTCCCAGCTTCCACAGCTCTCTGAGACAGCGAATTCCACAGATACACAACCCTCTGAGAGAAGAAATTTCTTCTTATCTCAGTTTTAAATGGGCGGCCCCTTATTCTAAGGATGCAACTAGTAGAGTAGAAGGGAGAACCAGTGGATGTGGTGTATTTGGACTTTCAAAAGTTCTTTTGAGAAGGTCCCACACAAGAGATTAGTGTGCAAAATTAAGGCACATGGAATTGGGGGTAATGCATTGACGTGGATAGAGAACTGGTTGGCAGACAGGAAGCAAAGAGTGGGAATAAACGGGTCCTTTTCAGAATGGCAGGCAGTGACTAGAGGGGTACCACAAGGTTCAGTGCTGGGACCCCAGCTATTTACAATATATATTAATGATTTAGACAAAGAAATTGAATGTAATATCTCCAAGTTTGCAGATGACACTAAGCTGGGTGGTGGTGTGAGCTGTTAGGAGGATGCTAAGAGGCTGCAGGGTGACTTGAACAGGTTAGGTGAGTCGGCAAATGCATGGCAGCTGCAGTATAATGTGGATAAATGTGAGGTTATCCACTTAGGTGGCAAAAACAGGAAGGCAGATTATTATCTGAATGGTGACAGATTAGGAAAAGTGGAGGTGCAACAAGACCTGGGTGTCATGGTACATGAGTCATTGAATGTTGGCATGCAGGTACAGCAGGCAGTAAAGAAAGCAAATGGCATGTTGGCCTTCATAGCGAGAGGATTTGAGTATAGGAGCAGGGAGGTTTAATGCAGTTGTACAGAGCCTTGGTGTGACCACACCTTGAGTATTGTCTCTAGTTTTGGTCTCCTAAACCGAGGAAGGACATTCTTGCTGTTGAGGGAAGGTTCACCAGACTGATTCCCGGGATGGCAGGACTGACATATGAAGAAAGACTGGATCGATTACACTTATATTCACTGGCATTTAGAAGAATGAGAGAGGATCTCATAGAAGCATATAAAATTCTGACGGGATTGGACAGGTTAGATGCAGGAAGAATGTTCCCGATGTTGGGGAAGCCAGAACCAGGGGGCACAGTCTAAGGATAAGGGGTAAGCCATATAGGACCGAGATGGGAAACTTTTTCACGCAGAGAATTGTGAACCTATGAAATTCTCCACCACAGAAAGTTGTTGAGGCCAGTTCATTGGATATATTCAAAAAGGAGTTAGATGTGGCCCTTATGGCTAAAGGGACCAGGGGGTATGGAGAGAAGGCAGGAGTGGGGTACCGAAGGTGCATGATCAGCCATGATCATATTGAATCGAAGAGCCGAATGGCCTAGTCCTGCACCTATTTTCTATGTTTCTCTTTCTATGATTATGTCCTCTCGTTCTAGTCTCTCCCATCAGTGGAAACATCCTCTCTGCATCCACCTTGTCAAGCCCCCTCATAATCTTATACGGTTCGATATACGATCACCTCTCATTCTTCTGAACTCCAATGAGTAGCGGCCCAACCTACTCAATCGTTCTTCATAAGTCAACCCCCTCATCCCCGGAATCAAACTTGTGAACCTTCTGTGAACTGCCTCCAAAGCAAGAAACATAGAAACATAAAAAATAGGTGCAAGAGTAGGCCATTCGGCCCTTCAAGCCTGCACCGCCATTCAATGAGTTCATGGCTGAACATGCAACTTCAGTTCCTCATTCCTGCTTTATCACCATACCCTTTGATTCCCCCAGTAGTAAGGACTACATCTAACTGCTTTTTGAATATATTTAGTGAATTAGCCTCAACAACTTTCTGTGGTAGAGAATTCCACAGGTTCACCACTCTCTGGGTGAAGAAGTTTCTCCTCATCTCGGTCCGAGATGGCTTATCCCTTATCCTTAGACTGTGACCCCTGGTTCTGGACTTGCCCAACATTGGGAACATTCTTTCTGCATCTAACCTCTCTAAACCCGTCAGAATTTTAAACATTTCTATGAGATCTCCTCTCATTCTTCTGAACTTCAGTGAATACAAGCCCAGTTGATCCAGTCTTTATTGATATGTCAGTCCCACCATCCCGGGAATCAGTCTGGTGAACATTCGCTGCACTCCCTCAATAGCAAGAATGTCCTTCCTCAAGTTAAGAGACCAAAACTGTACACAATACTCCAGGTGTGGCCTCACCAAGGCCCTGTACAACTGTAGTAACACCTCCCTGCCCCTGTACTCAAATCCCCTCGCTATGAAGGCCAACATGCCATTTGCTTTCTTAACCACCTGCTGTACCTGCATGCCAACCTTCAATGACTGATGTACCATGACACCCAGGTCTCGTTGCACCTCCCATTTTCCGAATCTGTCACGATTCAGATAATAGTCTGTCGCTCTGTTTTACCACCAAAGTGGATTACCTCACATTTATCCACATTATACTTCATCTGCCATGCATTTGCCCACTCACCTAACCTATCCAAGTCACTCTGCAGCCTCATAGCATCCTCCTCGCAGCTCACACAGCCACCCAACATAGTGTCATCCGCAAATATGGAGATACTACATTTAATCCCCTCGTCTAAATCATTAATGTACAATGTAAACAGCTGGGGCCCCAGCACAGAACCTTGCGGCACCCTACTAGTCACTGCCTGCCATTCTGAAAAGTACCCATTTACTCCTACTCTTTGCTTCCTGTCTGCCAACCAGTTCTCAAACCACGTCAGCACACTACCCCAATCCCATGTGCTTTAACTTTGCACATTAATCTCTTGTGTGGGACCTTGTCGAAAGCCTTCTGAAAGTCCAAATACACCACATCAACTGGTTCTCCCTTGTCCACTCTACTGGAAACATCCTCAAAATATTCCAGAAGATTTGTCAAGCATGATTTCCCTTTCACAAATCCATGCTGACTTGGACCTATCATGTCACCTCTTTCCAAAAATGCTGCTATGACATCCTTAATAATTGATTCCATCATTTTACCCACTACCGATGTCAGGCTGACCGGTCTATAATTCCCTGTTTTCTCTCTCCCTCCTTTGTTAAAAAGTGGGGTTACATTGGCTACCCTCCACTCCATAGGAACTAATCCAGAATCTATGGAATGTTGAAAAATGACTGTCAATGCAGCCGCTATATCCAAGGCCACCTCCTTAAGTACTCTGGGATGCAGTCCATCAGGCCCTGGGGACTTATCGGCCTTCAATCCCATCAATTTCCCCAACACAATTTCCCGACTAATAAGGATTTCCCTCAGTTCCTCCTTCTTACTAGATCCTCTGACCCCTTTTATATCCGGAAGGTTGTTTGTGTCCTCCTTAGTGAATACCGAACCAAAGTACTTGTTCAATTGGTCTGCCATTACTTTGTTCCCAGTTATGACTTCCCCTGATTCTGACTGCAGGGGACCTACATTTGTCTTTACTAACCTTTTTTTCTTTCCATATCTATAGAAGCTTTTGCAGTCCGTCTTAATGTTCCCTGCAAGCTTCCTCTCGTACTCTATTTTCCCTGCCCTAATCAAACCCTTTGTCCCCCTCTTCTAAATTTCTCCCAGTCCCTGGGTTCGCTGCTATTTCTGGACAATTTGTATGCCACTTCCTTGGCTTTAATACTATCCCTGATTTCCCTTGATAGCCACAGTTGAGTCACCTTCCCTTTTTTATTTTTACGCCAGACAGGGATGTACAATTGTTGTAGTTCATCCATGCGGTCTCTAAATGTCTGCCATTGCCCATCCACTGTCAACCCCTTAAGTATCATTCGCCAATCTAGCCTCGCCAATTCACGCCTCATACCTTCAAAGTTACCCTTCTTTAAGTTCTGTACCATGGTCTCTGAATTAACTGTGTCATTCTCCATCCTAATGCAGAATTCCACCATATTATGGTCTCTCTTCCCCAAGGGGCCTCGCACAACGAGATTGCTAATTAATCCTCTCTCATTACACAACACCCAGTCTAAGATGGCCTCCCCCCTAGTTGGTTCCTCGACATATTGGTCTAGAAAACCATCCCTTATGCACTCCAGGAAATCCTCCTCCACCGTATTGCTTCCAGTTTGGTTAGCCCAATCTATATGCATATTAAAGTCACCCATGATAACTGCTGCACCTTTAATGCATGCACCCCTAATTTCCTGTTAGATGCCCTCCCCAACATCACTATTACTGTTTGGAGGTCTGTACACAACTCCCACTAACGTTTTTTGCCCTTTGGTGTTCTGTAGCTCTACCCATAGAGATTCCACATCATCCAAGCTAATGTCCTTCCTAACTATTGCATTAATCTTCTTTTAACCAGCAATGCTACCCCACCTCCTTTTCCTTTTATTCTATCCTTCCTGAATGTTGAATACCCCTGGAATTTGAGTTCCCAGCCCTGATCATCCTGGAACCACGTCTCTGTAATCCCAATCACATCATATCTGTTAACATCTATTTGCACAGTTAATTCATCCCCTTTATTACGGATACTCCTTGTATTAAGACACAAAGCCTTCAGGCTTGTTTTTTTAACACCCTTTGTCCTTTTCGAATTGTGATGTAGTGTGGCCCTTTTTGTTTCTTGCCTTTGTTTACTCGGCCTTCCACTATTGCTTTTTACCTTTCAACCATCTGTTTCTGACTCCATATTACTTCACCCTGTCTCGCTGCATAGGTTCCCATCCCCCTGCCATATTAGTTTAAACACTCCCGAACTGCATTAGCAAATGTTATCCCCAGGACATCAGTTCCAGTCCTGCCCAAGTGCAGACCGTCCCTTTTGTGCAGATCCCACTTCCCCCAGAACTGGTTCTAATGTCCCAGGAATTTGAATCGCTCCCTCTTGCACCACTGCTCAAGCCACGTATTTATTCTAACTCTCCTGCTCCCTCTACTCTGAGTCGCACGTGGCACTGATAGCAATCCAGAGATTACTACCTTTGAGGTCCTATTTTTAAATGTAACTCCTAGCTCCCTAAATTCAGCTTGTAGGACCTCTTCCCGCTTCTTACCTATATCGTTGGTACCTACATGTACCACGACAACTGGCTGTTCACCCTCGCTCTCCAGAATGCTCTGCAGCCGCTCTGAGACATCCTTGACCCTTGCACCAGTGAGGCAACATACCATCCTGGAGTCTCAGTTGCGGCCGCAGAAACTCCTATCTATTCCCCTTACAATAGAGTCCCCTATCACTATAGCTCTCCCACTCTTTTTGCTGCCCTTCTGTGCAGCAGAGCCACCCATGGTACCATGAACCTGGCTGCTGATGCCTTCCCCTGGTAAATCATCTCCCCCAACAGTATATCTGTTTTGGAGGGAGATGACCGCAGGGGACTCCTGCACTACCTTCCTGCTCTTGCCTTGTCTCTTGGTCACCCATTCACTATCTGTCCTAACCCTTACCTGCGGTGTGACCAACTCACTAAATGTGCTATCCACAACATTTTCAGCATCGCGCATGCTCCAGAGTGAGTCCATCCGCAGCTCCAGTGCCGCCATGCGATCTGTCAGCAGCTGCAGCTGGACACACTTCCCGCACACAAAGTAGTCAGGGACACTGGAAGTGTCCCCGATTTCCCACACAGCACAGGAGGAACATGACACGGGTCTGAGCTCTCCTGCCATGATTTAACCCTTAAATTAATTTACTTACTAAAATTTACTTAAACACCAAACAGCTACTTAGTAGTTCGCTGCCAATTAAACCAATCTAAAAGTCAGTCTAAAAGTATATCCTTTCGTAAATATGGAAACCAAAATTGCATGCAGTATTCCAGGTGTGACCTCACCAATACCCTGTATAGCTGTAGCAAGACCTCCCTCTTTTATACTCCTTCCTCTTTGCAACAAAGGCCAAGATTCCATTGGCCTTCCTGATCACCTGCTGTACCTGCATACTAAAGTTTTGTGTTTCATGCACAAGTACCCCCAGGTCCCTCTGTACTGCAGCACACGATTTCCCTTTCATAAAACCATGCTGACTCTGCTTGATTGATTTCTGCTTTTCCAAATGTCCTGCTACTGTTTCTTTAATAATGGACTCTAGCATTTTCCCAACAACAGATGTTAGGCTAACTCGTCTATAGTTTCCTGCTTTTTCAGTTTTTCCTTTTGAAATGTCAAATACCCCTGAATATTCAGTTCCCAGCCTTGGTCATGTTGCAAACATGTCTCTGTAATGACGATCAGATCACATCCATTTATATCTATTTGTGCCGTCAACTCATCGATCTTGTTACAAATGCTGTGTGCATTCAATTAATGAGCTTTTAATTTAGTCTGTTAACCAATTTTCCTGCTTTGACCTCTATTTTTCATACAATCTTATGTTTATACATTCTGTCCATTCCTGTCATGCTCTGGTTATCATTTCCCCCAGTGCTACCCTGCTCTATTGCCTTCTCCTTGCTCTTTGACTTTTTAAATTTCCGCTCACCTGAACCCTCCCCCTCGCTATTTAGTTGAAAGCCCTCTCTATAGCATGAGTAATTCAATTCGCTCGGACACAGGTCCCAGCATGGTTCGAGTGAAGCCCGTCCCATCGCTCTCTGTTCTCTCACTGCTCTGTCACAGGGTATTGAGATTATCCACTTTCCACTTTTCACACCTTGGCACTGAAACAAGCAACACACAATTGGTAGGGCCCTCCACTCCGAGCCCAAAATAACACCTCGACCCTGTCAGTAGCCCTCGACTCTGACATCGAACAATGCCCCATACCCCTCTCTTACTCTCCTCACTTCATAACCCTGTACCCCTGTAACTTTCCCGTCAGTGACCCTTTTCTCCATCAGTCCCGCCGAATACCACAGATGTTCCCCCATGTCCCTCAGTGACCATCTACCCTTTTAGTGTCACTCATAATCTCCCTCACTGTGATCCTGTAGGAGAGGACAAAAACCCCCTCATTTTACCCAGAAGGAAAAGGGCTGTGGGATCAGTCTGTGCTGTGAATTGAAACCGATACAGTTTGACTTTGGCAGAGCAGTGATTGGACGGGGGAGGACACCGGAGGGCCAATGGTGGGACAGAGTCAGCCCAAAGCATGGGGCTTTCAAGCCAATGGGAGAGCACTTGCTCGAAAACTGTGGGACTGACTCACAGCCATTATCAGACTATTGTCTTCCCCATGTTTACATTATGGAAGGAAATTATGCAGATCTTCAGAATACTAGGGAACCCAAAACAAACCAAGAACCTACACAATGGCTACAGGAGGCCAACCCAACTAACACCTACTCAAACCTTGAGTAGGTTAGAAAATCTGAATTGGAGGAAAATTATGCAGACCTTAGAAACCAGGGAACCCAAAACAACCCAAGGGCCTACACAATGGCTACAGGAGGCCAACGCAATCAACACCCACTCAAACCTTGAGTAGGTTAACATCAGTGGAAAAAAAACGCAATTATCTAAAACTGCTGCATTTTTCAAAATCACAAAGCCCACCAATGGGAAGAATCGATTTCAGCAGGAAAGGCGGACTGGATAATCTGGCTATAAAAAGGGGTTTCTGACATAGTGTGGGTGGTTCCCTGCCCTCGTCATCCAACAACCACAACCAGCAAGACTCTCGACACTGAAGGAAAACCAGTGTCCGAAGACACCGAAGATAGAAGAAACAAACCACTAGACTGCAGAAGGCACAGTAGTGAGTATAACCTCTGGTCCCCAGAACTCCCAACTCAGTTAGGCCAGGAAAGGTGGGAGGTTGGGCATTGTACTGCTAAACTTGTGTAAAGATTTTCGTTGTGTCCGTTTAGTGGGATTTAGGGGGATTATTTTGTTGGTGTATTGCTGTTTGTTGAGATACACCTTGTCAAATAAATTGGAAGCCTAAAAGTTCCTCTTGGAATCAGCTTGTCTCAGTTCTATTGTATTACATCTCCTGATCGTGAGTCTTATGTCAGAACAGTGTAAGGGAAGCTAGGAGCGCCTCGAAAACGCTCAACTGTGTGTCACAGGCTAGGGAAGAAGGGGTTAGGAGTGTTTGACACTCACAGGCCAGGCATAAGCTGTGAGGGCAGAAGCCCAGAGAGAGAAACCCAAGGCACAACAACACTCCCTGAGAAAACCCCTTACACTGTCCTCTCCGATACCCTCTCCCACACCCTCTTCCAAACTTTCTCCTACTCTCTCTCCCACACTCTCCCCCACACCCTCTCTAATACACTCCCACACTCTCTCCCATACCCTGTCCCAGTCTCTCCCACACACTCTCTCAAACCCTCTCGCCCACTCTCTCTCTCCCACTCTGCCACACTCTTTCTCTCCCACTCCCTCTCTCCCACACCCTGTCTCCCACTCTCCCTCTCCCACTTTCTTTCTCACTCTCTCTCCCACACTCTCTCCCATACTCCCACCCATACTCTCTCCCACACCCTCTCTCCCACTTTCTTTCCTACTCTCCCACTCTCTCTAACACTCCCTCTCCCACACTCCCTCTCCCACTCTCTCTAACACTCCCTCTCCCACACTCCCTCTCCCACACTCCCTCTCCCACTCTCTCTAACACTCCCTCTCCAATACTCCCTCTCCCACACTCCCTCTCCCACACTCCCTCTCCCACTCTCTCTAATAATCCCTCTCCCACACTCCCTCTCCCACACTCCCTCTCCCACACTCCCTCTCCCACTCTCTCTAACACTCCCTCTCCCACACTCCCTCTCCCACACTCCCTCTCCCACTCTCTCTAACACTCTCTCTCCCACACTCCCTCTCCCACTCTTTCTAACACTCCCTCTCCCACACTCCCTCTCCCACACTCCCTCTCTCACTCTCTCTAACACTCCCTCTCCCACACTCCCTCTCCCACACTCCCTCTCCTACTCTCTCTAACACTCTCTCTCCCACACTCCCTCTCCCACTTTCTCTAACACTCCCTCTCCCACACTCCCTCTCCCACTCTCTCTAACACTCCCTCTCCAACACTCCCTCTCCCACACTCCCTCTCCCACACTCCCTCTCCCAGTCTCTCTAACACTCTCTCTCCCACACTCCCTCTCCCACACTCCCTCTCCCACACTCTCACTGTGATATTTCTCCCATGCTAAGATATACTGTATTGAAGCATTGTACCTTGCATTCTGTAACAATGATTTCACTGATGCTGCCCAGTACTGTCACAAAGTCAAATATGTTCCAGGAGTCTCGAAAGTAATTCTGTGAGGAGGGAATGAACATAAGATGTCAGAATAGCAAGCAGAAACACATTCTCCGACAGTCTCCTTGATAAAGATCCCCGTCAGGCAGTAACTGCTGACTCACATTCGCTTCACAGACACTCAGTTTGAGATGAAGCTCATCGGGATGGACCTCACGACTGGGTACAATTGTCGGACCTCACTCAACCCATCGGCTTTCCCACTGTCACAACCCCATAACCCTCTCGCCCACCCCATCACGTCACTATCTCTGTACTCATAGTAAAGCTCCCTCTACATTGTCCCATCAAACACTCCCAGTGCAGGTACAGCACAGGATAGATACAGAGTCAAGCTCCCTCTACATTGTCCCATCAAACACTCCCAGTGCAGGTACAGCACAGGATAGATACAGAGTAAAGCTCCCTCTACACTGTCCCATCAAACACTCCCAGTGCAGGTACAGCACAGGATAGATACAGAGTAAAGCTCCCTCTACATTGTCCCATCAAACACTCCCAGTGCAGGTACAGCACAGGATAGATACAGAGTAAAGCTCCCTCTATACTGTCCCATCAAACACTCCCAGTGCAGGTACAGCACAGGTTAGATACAGAGTAAAGCTCCCTCTACACTGTCCCATCAAACACTCCCAGGGCAGGTACAGCACAGGTTAGATACAGAGTAAAGCTCCCTCTACTCTGTCCCATCAAACACTCCCAGGGCAGGTACAGCATGGGTTAGATACAGAGTCAAGCTCCCTCTACACTGTCCCATCAAACACTCCCAGTGCAGGTACAGCACGGGTTGGATACAAAGTAAAGCTCCCTCTACACAGTCCCATCAAACACTCCCAGGGCAGGTACAGCATGGGTTGGATACAGAGTAAAGCTCCCTCTACACAGTCCCATCAAACAATCCCAGTGTAGGTCCAGCACGGGTTAGATATCGAGTAAAGCTCCCTCTACACTGTCCCATCTAACACTCACAGGGCAGGTACAGCATGTGGTTAGATACAGAGTAAAGCTCCCTCTGCATCCCAGGGCAGCTACAGCACGGATTGGATACAGAGTAAAGCTTCCTCTACACTGTCCCATCAAACACTCCCAGGGCAGGTACAGCACGGGTTAGGTACAGTGTAAAGCTCCCTCTACACAGTCCTATCAAACACTCCCAGGGCAGGTACAGCACGGATTAGATACAGAGTAAAACTCCCTCTACACTGTACCATCAAACCGAGACACTGGATGGGAAGGTCCTTGTATCCACCATTTCTCATTCGCAAAGATTGAATCAAACGCTTTCCTCATAACGTTGTTGTTTTTTGCTCACCAGGAATCCGAAGGCAATGATTTTGAGGATGCACTCGAGTGTGAATGCGATGGTGAAGGCGAGGTTCATCAGTTTTAGGCTATTCATGAAGCTTTGGGAGGCAGAATAATGCTGCAATACAATACACACGGACACAGTCAGGGCAGAAACAATCTAACAAGGAAACGTGCACCAGTGACTCCCGACCTCAAAATTCATAAATACCTAGCCCGAATCTTAACGTAACCCTCCAGTCAACACCGAGTGAAACTGGGCGGCACATCGATGGGAATTTAAAACACACGCGCGCCCTGATCCTGCTGGTTAGTTCACATCCGGCGAGTGACTGGGGAGAGAAGGTGGAGGCATCCGGCAAATGTCGGACATTTATACAGTGTCAATATTGGTGGAGAATCATTACTCGGTTAAATAACCAGTCCCACCCAGTGTGAGTGACAGCCAGAGTGAGTGATACACTTAGAGAGTGACACCCAGTGTCAGTGACACCCGGAGTCTGTGACACCCAGAGTGAGTGACACCCAGAGTGAGTGACACCCAGAGTTTGTGACACCCAGGCTGAGTGACACCCAGAGTGAGTGACACCCAAAGTGAGTGACTACAGTGTCAGAGACACCCAGAATCAGCGACACCCAGAGTGAGTGACACCCAGGCTGAGTGACACCCAGAGTGAGTGACACCCAGAGTCTGTGACAACTAGACTGAGTGACACCCAAAGTGAGTGACACCCAGAGAGAGTGACACCCAGAGTGAGTGACACCCAGAGTGAGTGATACACAGAGAGAGTGACATCCAGAATGAGTGACACCCAGAGTGAACCAGTGACACCCAGAGTCAGTGACACCCAGAGTGAGTGACACCCAGAGAGAGTGACACCCAGAGTGAGCCAGTGACACCCAGAGTGAGTGACACCCAGAGACAGTGACACCCAGAATGAGTGACACCCAGAATGAGTGACACCCAGGGTGAGCCAGTGATACCCAGAGTGAGTGACACCCAGAATGAGTGGCACCCAGAATGAGCCAGTGACACCCAGAGTGAGTGACACCCAGTGTCAGGGAGACCCAGAGTGGGTGACACCCAGAGTGAGCCAGTGACACCCAGAGTGAGTGACACCCAAAGTGAGTGACACCCAGAGATATTCAGTGACAGCCAGTGTGACTCAGCCACACCCAGTTATTAATCAGTGATAACCAGGTTATCCAATTTTAACCAGGGCTACCAAATGTGACCCAGTGCTAACTAGCATTAACCTGTTTTCACCATTATTATCCAGTGTTACCCAGTGATAGTTACTCAAATGGACATAGGAACAGGAGGAGGCTTTTCAGACACTCGAGCCAGATTCGCCTGTAATCAGATCATAGCTGCTCTGTATCTCAATTCAGTTTGTCCACCTTTTCTTCATATCTCTTGATACGGAAGGAATATACTTGCATTAGAGGCAGTTCAGAGAAGGTTCACTAGGTTGATTCCTGAGATGAAGGGGTTGTCTTATGAAGAAAGGTTGAGCAGGTTGGGCCTTTACACATTGGAGTTTAGAAGACTGAGATGAGATCATATTGAAATGTATTAGATACTGAAGGGGCTTGATAGGATAGATGCAGAGAGGATGTTTCCCCTCATGGGAGAATCTAGAACTAGGGGTCATAGTTTCAGAATAAGGGGTTGCCCATTTAAAACGGAAATGAGGAGGAATTTCTTCTCTCAGAGGGTTGTGGATCTATGGAATTCTCTGCCCCAGAGAGCTGTGGAGGCTGGGTCATTGAATATATTCAAGGCTGAGATAGACAGATTTTTGAAAGATAAGGGAATCAAGGGTTATGGGGAGCGGGCAGGGAAGTGGAGCTGAGCCCATGATCAGATCAGCCATGATCTTATTAAATGGCGGAGCAGGCTCGAGGGGCCAAATGGCCGACTCCTGCTCCTATTTCTTATATTCTTATGTTCTGATGTTGATATCCTTACCCAACAAAAATCCAGTGATAAGTAGCATTGTTGTTCAGGGCCACCTAGTGATACTCCAGATTGCCCAATGGTAGCTAACATTGCCCAGTATTAGCCAGCATAGGGACAGAGATAGCCAATGTTCCCCAGATCCATCATCATCATAGGCAGTCCCTCGGAATCGAGGAAGACTTGCTTCCACTCTGAAAATGAGTCCTCAGATGGCTGAACATTCCAATACGAGAGCCACAGTCCCTGTCACACGTGGGTCAGACAGTCGTTGAAGGAAGGGGTGGGTGGAACTGGTTTGCCGCACGCTCCTTCCGCTGCCTGCGTTTGGTTTTTGCATGCTCTCGGTGATGAGACTCGAGGTGCTCAGCGCCCTCCCGGATGCACTTCCTCCACTTATGGTGGTCTTTGGCTAGGGACTTCCAGGTGTCGGTGGGGATGTTGCACTTCATCAGGGAGGCTTTGAGGGTATCCTTGTCACGTTTCCTCTGCCCACCTTTGGCTCATTAGCCGTGAAGGAGTTCCGAGTAGAGCGCATGCTTTGGGAGTCTCGTGTCTAGCATGCGAACAATGTGGCCTGCCCAGCGGAGCTGATCAAGTGTTGTCAGTGCTTCGATGCTCTGGATGTTGGCCTGGTCGAGGACGTTAACGTTGGTGCGTCTGTCCTCCCAGGGGAGTGTTCCCCAGATAGCTAGTGTTACTCAGGGTTACCATGGGTAGCCCAGTGTTACTCAGTATGACCTAGTATTATGGGGTGTTAACCAGTGTTATGCAGCGAAACCAAGCTCTGATATTCAGGAACATACCTTCATCATGAGGACCACGGTGTTGAGTGCTATCATGGTGAGGATGGTGTACTCGAAGGAGGGTGACACCACAAAATGCCAGACTCGGTACTGGAATGTCTGTCGGTTCTGTGGCATGTACCTTGTCAAGGGTTTGGCACTGATGGCAAAATCTATACAGGCTCTCTGGGGGGTAAAAGATGGACAGGGTCAGTACAGGACTAGACTTATCTACAGGGGCAGAGCCCTTGAAATGTTCTTTTCACATGCTGCACAAACTGCACAAGCTTCCCTCCTCCAGCATAAATCCTTCTGCTGGATATCGTTCTGGGTGAGAATCAGCTATTGGGTTTGCCCACTCTCGACCTTAGAGTGGGTGGGAATCCATCACTGACACACTGTCGGACTTAACCCCAGGTGAGCGGGGAGGCCACAGTGCTTGAGGTGGTCAGAACAGATCAATACATTTGGCAATGTTGGTTGGGAGTTAAAGAGAGAGCTGGAGAGGGAGCTGAGGAATCGTAGAAATTTATGGCACAGAAGGAGGCCATTCAGCCCATCGTCTCTGTACCGGCAAAAAAAGAGCTATCGCATCGAATCCCGCTTTCCAGCTCTTGGTTTGTCGCGCTGTAGGTTACGGCATTTCAAATACACATCCAAGTAAAAGGGAGTGAGATGGAGGGTGAGGGCAAGAGAAAGGAGTTGGGTGTTAGAGAGAGAGAGCTGGAGAGGAGGCTGAGGATTGAGATGGAGGGTGAGGGTGAGAGAAGGGAGTTGGGTGTAAGAGAGAGATAGAGAGAGAGAGAGCTGGAGAGGAGGCTGAGGAGTGAGATGGAGGGTGAGGGAGAGATAAGGGAGTTGTGAGTTAAAGGGACTGCTGATGAAGGTTGAAATTATCAATTGGAACAGAGGCCACATAATTCAGTGAGAAGTTTGCGGGTGTGAAGGACAGGCGGGAGTGGTGACAGAAGTTGGGTGTTTGGAGGAGTGGAAAGTTCTCAAAGGGGCAAGGGGTTGGGTAGAGCTGCGATCTGGGAATCATAGACAATGATGATGAGGACATGCAGTGGGAAATGGAGTCTGGATCTGAGTGGAAATGTACGAGGTCACAGTCAATCTAGGCAGGGTATGATGGACTGATGCGGGAAAGTATTGGGAATGGGAACGGTGTGGGTTTGAAGGTAACAATCGAGGAATCCGAAGGCCCACCCTTGCTATCTCCAGAGAATATGCACACTGGAAGGAACTGGCCACCAGGAGGCAGCAAGGGCCAGCTGCAAATACTAAACAGCAATGGCAGGCATTTCATCGGCTGCTTCAATTATCTGTCACTTTAATATGACAGAGACAAGGCAAAGTGTGAAAGAAGTGAGTGTGAATTATGAAGAGAAATAATTCACTGTGAGTGAGAAATAATTCACTGTGAGTGTGAATTATGGAGAGTGAGTGTGAATTATGGAGAGTGAGTGTGAATTATGGAGAGTGAGTGTGAATTATGGAGAGTGAGAGTGAATTATGGAGAGTGAGAGCGAATTATGGAGAGAGAGAGCGAATAATGGAGAAGAGTGTGAATTATGGATAGTGAGTGTGAATTATGGAGAGTGAGTGTGAATTATGGAATGTGACCGTGAATTATGGAGAGTGAGTGTGAATTATGGAGAGAGTGAGTGAATTATGGAGAGTGAGTGTGAATTATGGAGAGTGAG
The DNA here is from genome assembly GCF_044704955.1 of Pristiophorus japonicus. NCBI lineage: Eukaryota > Metazoa > Chordata > Chondrichthyes > Pristiophoridae > Pristiophorus > Pristiophorus japonicus. Next base: position 152,233,609 of record NC_091984.1, on the reverse strand, counting down.
TGTGAATTATGGAGAGTGAGAGTGAATTATGGAGAGAGTGAGTGAATAATGGAGAGAGAGTGTGAATTATGGAGAGTGAGTGTGAATTATGGATAGTGAGTGTGAATTATGGAAAGTGAGTGTGAATGATGGAGAGCGAGTGTGAATTCGGGAAAGTGAGTGTGAATTATGGAGAGTGAGTGTGAATTATGGAATGTGAGAGTGAATTATGAAATGTGGGAGTGAATTATGGAGAGTGAGAATGAATTATGGAATGTGAGTGTGAATTATGGAGAGTGAGTGTGATTTATGGAGAGTGAGAGTGAATTATGGAGAGTGAGTGTGAATTATGGAGAGTGAGTGTGACTTATAGAGAATTAGTGTGAATTATGGAGAGTGAGTTTGAATTATGGAGAGTGAGTGTGAATTATGGAATGTGACAGTGAATTATGGAGAGTGAGAGTGAATCATTGACAGTGAGTGTGAATTATGGAATGTGAGTGTGAATTATATAAAGTGAGTGTGAATTTTGGAGAGTGAGTGTGAATTATGGAGAGTGAGTGTGCATTATGGAGAGTGAGGGTGAATTATGGAATGTGAGTGTGAATTATGGAATGTGAATGTGAATTATGGAGAGTGAGTGTGAATGATGGAGAGCGAGTGTGAATTCGGGAAAGTGAGTGTGAATTATGGAGAGCGAGTGTGAATTATGGAATGTGAGAGTGAATTATGAAATGTGAGAGTGAATTATGGAGAGTGAGAGTGAATTATGGAATGTGAGTGTGATTTATGGAGTGTGAGAGTGAATTATGGAGAGTGAGTGTGAATTATGGAGAGTGAGTGTGAATTATAGAGAATTAGTGTGAATTATGGAGAGTGATTTTGAATTATGGAGAGTGAGTATGAATTATGGAATGTGAGAGTGAATTATGGAGAGTGAGAGTGAATCATTGAGAGTGAGTGTGAATTATGGAATGTGAGTGTGAATTATATAAAGTGAGTGTGAATTGTGGAGAGTAAGTGTAAATTATGGAGAGTTAATGTGAATTATGGAGAGTGAGAGTGAATCATTGAGAGTGAGTGTTAATTATTGAGAGTAAGTGTGAATTATGGAATGTGAGTGTGAATTATGGAGAGTGAGTGTGAATTGTGGAGAGCGAGTGTGAATTGTGGAGAGCGAGTGTGAATTGAGGAGAGTGAGTGCGAATTATGCACAGTGAGTGTGAATTATGGAGGGTGAGTGTCAATTATGGAGAGTGAGGGTGATTTATGGAATGCAAGTGTGAATTATGGAGAGTGAGTGTGAATTATGTAGAGTGAGTGTGAATGATGGAGAGCGAATGTGAATTCGGGAAAGTGACTGTTAATTATGGAGTAGCGAGTGTGAATTATGGAATGTGAGAGTTAATTATGGAGAGTGAGAGTGAATTATGGAATGTAAGTGTGAATTATGGAGAGTGAGAGTGAATTATGGAGAGTGAGAGTGAATTATGGAATGTGAGTGTGAATTATGGAGAGTGAGTGTGATTTATGGAGAGTGAGTGTGAATTATAGAGAATTAGTGTGAATTATGGAGAGTGAGTTTGAATTATGGAGAGTGAGTGTGAATTATGGAATGTGAGAGTGAATTATGGAGAGTGAGAGTGAATTATGGACAGTGAGTGTGAATGATAGAGATCGAGTGTGAATTCGGGAAAGTGAGTGTGAATTATGAAATGTGAGAGTGAATTAGGGAGAGTGAGAGTGAATTATGGAATGTGAGTGTGAATTATGGAGAGTGAGTGTGATTTATGGAGAGTGAGAGTGAATTATGGAGAGTGAGTGTGAATTATGGAGGGTGAGTGTGAATTATAGAGAAATAGTGTGAATTATGGAGAGTGAGTTTGAATTATGGAGAGAGAGTGTGAATTATGGAATGTGAGAATGAATTATGGAGAGTGAGTGAATCATTGAGAGTGAGTGTGAATTATGGAATGTGAGTGTGAATTATGTAAAGTGAGTGCGAATTGTGGAGAGTGAGTGTGAATTATGGAGAGTGAATATGAATTATGGAATGTGACTGTGAATTATGGAGAGTGAGAGTGAATCATTGAGAGTGAGTGTTAATTATTGAGAGTGAGTGTGAATTATGGAATGTGAGTGTGAATTATGAAGAGTGAGTGTGAATTGTGGTGAGCGAGTGTGAATTGAGGAGAGCGAGTGTGAATTATGCACACTGAGTGTGAATTTGGAGATGAGTGTGAATTATGGAGAGTGAGGGTGAATTATGGAGAGTGAGTGTGAATTATGGAGAGTGAGTGTGAATTATGGCGAGTGAGTGTGAATGATGGAGAGCGAGTGTGAATTGTAGAGAATTAGTGTGAATTATGGGGAGTGAGAGTGAATTATGGGGAGTGAGTGTGAATTATGGAAAGTGAGTGTGAATTATGGAGGGTGAGTGTGAATTATGGAGAGTGAGGGTGAATTATGGAATGCGAGTGTGAATTATGGATAGTGTGTGTCTATTATGGAGAGTGAGTGTGAATGATCGAGAGCGAATATGAATTCGGGAAAGTGAAAGTTAATTATGGAGTAGCGAGTGTGAATTATGGAGAGTGAGTGTGAATTATGGAATGTGAGAGTGAACTATGGAGAGTGAGAGTGAATCATTGAGAGTGAGTGTGAATTATGGAATGTGAGTGTGAATTATGTAAAGTGAGTGTGAATTGTGGAGAGTGAGTGTGAATTATGGAGAGTGAATGTGAATTATGGAATGTGACTGTGAATTATGGAGAGTGAGAGTGAATCATTGAGAGTGTGTTTTAATTATTGAGAGTGAGTGTGAATTATGGAATGTGAGCGTGAATTATGGAGAGTGAGTGTGAATTCTGGAAAGCGAGTGTGAATTGAGGAGAGTGAGTGTGAATTATGCACAGTGAGTGTGAATTAGGAGGGTGAGTGTGAATTATGGAGAGTGAGGATGACTTATGGAATGTGAGTGTGAATTATGGAGAGTGAGTGTGAATTATTGTGAGTGAGTGTGAATTATGGAGAGTGAGAGTGAATTATCGAATGTGAGTGTGAATTATGGAGAGTGAGCGTGATTTATGGAGAATGATGGAGAGTGAGAGTGAATTATGGAATGTGAGTGTGAATTATGGAGAGTGAGTGTGATTTATGGAGAATGAGTGTGAATTGTAGAGAATTAGTGTGAATTATGGAGAGTGAGAGTGAATTATGGGGAGTTAGTGTGAATTATGGAAAGTGAGTGTGAATTATGGAGAGTGAGTCTGAATGATGGAGAGCGCGCAAATTATGCAGAGTGAGAGTGAATTATGGAGAGTGAGAGTGAATTATGGAGAGTGAAAGTGAATTGTGGAGAAAGTGTGAATTATGGAATGAGTGTGAATTATGAAGAGTGAGTATGAATTAGAGAGAGTGCATGTGAATTATTGAGAGTGGGAATTATGGAATGTGAGAGTGAATTATGGAATGTGAGAGTGAATTATGGAGAGTGGGTGTGAATTATGGAGAGTGAGAGTGAATTATGGAGAGTGAAAGTGAATTATGCAGAGTGAGCGTGAAATATGGATTGTGAGTGTGAATTATGGAATGTGAGTGTGAATTATGTAGGGTGATTGTGAATTATGGAGAGTGCGTGAAAATTATGGAGAATGATTGTGAATTATGGAATGTGAGTGTGAATTATGGAGAGTGAGAGTGAATTATGGAGAGCGAGTGTGAATTATGAATTGTGAATGTGAATTATGGATTGTGAATGGGGATTATGGAATGTGAGTGGGAATTATGCCGGGTGTTTGCAAATTATGGAGAGTGCGTGAAAATTATGGAGAGTGAGTGTGAATTTTGGAATGTGAGTGTGAATTGTAGAGAGTGAGCATGAATTATGGAGTGTGTGAATTATAGAGAATGAGTGTGAATTATGGAGAGTGAGTGTGAATTATGGAGAGTGTGTGTGAATTATGGAATGTGAGTGTGAATTATAGAGAGTGAACGTGAATATTGGAGAGTGTGTATGAATTATAGAGAGTGAGAGTGAATTATGGAGAGTGAGAGAGAATTATGGGGAGTGAGAGATAATTATCGAGAGAGTGTGAATTATGGAATGAGTGTGAATTACAGAGAGTGCGTTTGAATTATGGAGAACGAGAGTGAATTATCGAGAGTGAGTGTGAATTACGGAGAGTGATTGTAAATTATGAAATGTGAGAATGAATTATAGAGAGTGAGAGTGAATTATGCTGAGTGAATTTGAATTATGGAGAGAGAGAGTGAATTATGGAGATTGATCGTGAATTATGGAGAGTAAGTGTGAATTATGGAGAGTGAGAGTGAATTATGCGGAGTGAGTGTGAATTATGGAATGTGAGTGCGAATTATGGAGAGTGAGAGTGAATTATGGGGAGTGAGAGTGAATTATGGAATGTGAGTGTGAATTATGGAGAGTGAGTGTGAATTATGGAGAGTGAGAATGAATTATGGAGAGTGACTGTGAATTATGGAGCGTGAGAGGGAATTATGCGGAGTGAGTGTGAATTATTGAATGTGAGTGTGAATTATGGAGAGTGAGAGTGAATTATGGAGAGTGTGAGTGAATTATGGGGAGTGAGAGTGAATTATGGAGAGTGAGAAAGAATTATGGGGAGTGAGAGTGTATTATGGGGAGTGAGTGTGAATTACAGAGAGTGCTTGTGAATTATGGAGAACGAGAGTGAATTATCGAGAGTGAGTGTGAATTACGGAGAGTGATTGTAAATTATGAAATGTGAGAGTGAATTATAGAGAGTGAGAGTGAATTATGCTGAGTGAATGTGAATTATGGAGAGTGAGAGTGAATTATGCGGAGTGAGTGTGAATTATGGAATGTGAGTGCGAATTATGGAGAGTGAGATTGAATTATGGGGAGTGAGAGTGAATTATGGAATGTGAGTGTGAATTATGAAGAGTGAGTGTGAATTATGGAGAATGAGAGTGAATTATGGAGAGTGACTGTGAATTATGGAGCGTGAGAGTGAATGATGCGGAGTTGACTGTTAATTTTGGAATGTGAGTATGAATTATGGAGAGTGATAGTGAATTATGCAGAGTGTGAGTGAATTATGGGGAGTGAGAGTGAATTATGGAGAGTGAGTGTGAATTATGGAGGGTGAGTGTGAATTATGGAGAGTGAGAGAGAATTATGGGGAGTGAGAGTGTATTATGGGGAGTGAGTGTGAATTATGGAGAGTGAGTGTGAATTACGGAATGTGAGTGTGATTTATAGATAGTGAGTGTGAATTATGGAGACTGAGTTTGAATTATGGAATGTGAGAGTAAATTATAGAGAGAGACAGTGAATTATGCTGAGTGAGAGTGAATTATGCGTAGTGAGTGTGAATTATCGAATGTGAGTGTGAATTATGGAGAGTGAGAGTAAATTATGTGGAGTGAGAGTGAATTATGGAATGTGTGTGTGAATTATGGAGAGTGAAGTAAATTATGGAGAATAACTGTGAATTATGGAGAGTGAGAGTAAATTATGGGGAGTAAGTGTGAATTATGGAATGTGAGTGTGAATTATGGAGAGTGAGCATGAATTATGGAGTGTGTGAGTGAATTATGGGGAGTAAGAGTGAATTATGGGGAGCGAGTGTACATTATGGAATGTGAGTGTGAATTATAGAGACTGAGTGTGAATTATAGTGAATGTGAGGCAATTATGGAGAGTGAGTGTGAATTATGGCATGTGAGTGTGAATTATGGAGAGTGAGAATGAATTATGGAATATGAGTGTGAATTATAGAGAGTGAGTGTGAATTATCGAGAGTGATTGTGAATTATTGAGAGTGAGTGTGAATTATGGAGAGTGAGTGAGAATTATGGAGAGTGAGTGTAAATTATGGAATGTGAGAGTGGATTATGGAGAGTGAGAGTAAATTATGCTGAGTGAGTGTGAATTATGCGGAGTGAGTGTGAATTATGGAATGTGAGTGTGAATTGTGGGAGTGAGAGTGAATTATGCGGAGTGAGTGTGAATTCTGGAATGTGAGTGTGAATTATGGAGTGTGAGAGCGAATTATGGGGAGTGAGTGTGAATTATGGAGACTGAGAGTGAATTATGGAGAGTGAGAATGAATTATGCAGAGTGAGTGTTAATTATGGTGAGTGAGAGTGAATTATTCGGAGTGAGTGTGAATTATGGAATGTGATTGTGAATTATGTAGAGTGAGTCTGAATGATGGAGAGCGCGCGAATTATGGAGTGTGAGAGTGAATTATGGAGAGTGAGAGTGAATTATGGAGAGTGAAAGTGAATTATGGAGAATGTGTGAATTATTGAATGAGTGTGAATTATGAAGAATGAGTATGAATTAGAGAGAGTGCATGTGAATTATTGAGAGTGTGAATTATGGAATGTGAGAGTGAATTATGGAGAGTGGGTGTGAATTATGGAGAGTGAGAGTGAATTATGGAATATGAATGTGAATTATAGAGAGTGAGTGTGAATTATGGAGAGTGATTGTGAATTATTGAGAGTGAGTGCGAATTATGGAGAGTGAGTGTGAATTATGGAGAGTGAGTGTGAATTATGGAGAGTGAGTGAGAATTATGGAATGTGAGTGTGAATTATGGAGAGTGAGAGTGAATTATGGAGAGTGTGTGTGAATTATGGAATGTGAGTGTGAATTATGGAGTGTGAGAGCGAATTATGGGGAGTGAGTGTGAACTATGGAGACTGAGAGTGAATTATGGAGAGTGAGAATGAATTATGCAGAGTGAGTGTTAATTATGGTGAGTGAGAGTGAATTATTCGGAGTGAGTGTGAATTATGGAATGTGATTGTGAATTATGTAGAGTGAGTCTGAATGATGGAGAGCGCGCGAATTATGGAGTGTGAGAGTGAATTATGGAGAGTGAGAGTGAATTATGGAGAGTGAAAGTGAATTATGGAGAATGTGTGAATTATTGAATGAGTGTGAATTATGAAGAATGAGTATGAATTAGAGAGAGTGCATGTGAATTATTGAGAGTGTGAATTATGGAATGTGAGAGTGAATTATGGAGAGTGGGTGTGAATTATGGAGAGTGAGAGTGAATTATGGAATATGAATGTGAATTATAGAGAGTGAGTGTGAATTATGGAGAGTGATTGTGAATTATTGAGAGTGAGTGCGAATTATGGAGAGTGAGTGTGAATTATGGAGAGTGAGTGTGAATTATGGAATGTGAGAGTGGACTATGGAGATTGAGAGTGAATTATGCTGAGTGAGTGTGAATTATGGAGAGTGGAGAGTGAGAGTGAATTATGCGGAGTGAGTGTGAATTATGGAATGTGAGTGTGAATTGTGGGAGTGAGAGTGAATTATGCGGAGTGACTGTGAATTCTGGAATGTGAGTGTGAATTATGGAGTGTGAGAGCGAATTATGGGGAGTGAGTGTGGATTATGGAGACTGAGAGTGAATTATGGAGAGTGAGAATGAATTATGCAGAGTGAGTGTGAATTATGGAATGTGATTGTGAATTATGTAGAGTGAGTATGAATGATGGAGAGTGAGTGAGAATTATGGAATGTGAGTGTGAATTATGGAGAGTGAGAGTGAATTATGGAGAGTGTGTGTGAATTATGGAATGTGAGTGTGAATTATGGAGAGTGAGTGTGAATTGTGGAGAGTGAGTGAGAATTATGGAATGTGAGTGTGAATTATGGAGAGTGAGAGTGAATTATGGAGAATACGGGCGAATTATGGAGAGTGAGTGTGAATTATGGAGAGTGAGAGTGAATTATGGAATGTGAGTGTGAATTATAGATAGTGAGTGTGAATTATGGAGAATGAGAGTGAATTATAGAGAGTGACTGTGAATTATGGAGAGTGAGAGTGAATCATTGAGAGTGAGTGTTAATTATGGAATGTGAGTGTGAATTATATAAAGTGAGTGTGAATTATGGAATGTGAGTGTAAATTGTGGAGAGCGAGTGTGAATTGAGGAGCGTGAGTGTGACTTATGCACAGTGAGTGTGAATTATGGAGGGTGAGTGTGAATTATGGAGAGTGAGGGTGAATTATGGAATGCGAGTGTGAATTATGGAGAGTGTTTGTGAATTATGCGGAGTGAGTGTGAATTATGGAATCTGAGTGCGAATTATGGAGTGTGAGAGCGAATTATGGGGAGTGAGTGTGGATTATGGAGACTGAGTGTGAATTATGGAGAGTGAGAATGAATTATGCAGAGTGAGTGTGAATTATGGAATGTGAGTGTGAATTATAGATAGTGAGTGTGAATTATAGATAGTGAGTGTGAATTATGGAGAATGAGAGTGAATTATAGAGAGTGAGTGTGAATTATGGAGAGCGAATGTGAATTATGGAATGTGAGAGTGAATTGTAGAGAGCAAGAGTGAATTATGGAGAGTGAGAGTGATTTATGGAGGGAGTGTGAATTATGGAATGTGAGTGTGAATTATGGAGAGTGAGAGTGAATTGTGCGAGTGAGAGTGAATTATGCGGAGTGAGTGTGAATTATGGAGAGTGAGAGAGAATTATGGGGAGTGAGAGAGAATTATCAAGAGAATGTGAATTATGGAATGAGTGTGAATAACAGAGTGCGTGTGAATTATGGAGAACGAGAGTGAATTATAGAGAGTGAGTGTGAATGACGGAGAGTGAGTGTGAATTACGGAGAGTAATTGTAAATTATGAAATGTGAGAGTGAATTATAGAGAGTGAGAGTGAATTATGCTGAGTGAATATAAATTATGGAGAGTGAGAGTGAATTATGGAGATTGATAGTGAATTATGGAGAGTGACTGTGAATTATGGAGAGTGAGAGTGAATTATGCTGAGTGAATATAAATTATGGAGAGTGAGAGTGAATTATGGAGATTGATAGTGAATTATGGAGAGTGACTGTGAATTATGGAGAGTGAGAGTGAATTATGCGGAGTGAGTGTGAATTATGGAATGTGAGTGCGAATTATGGAGAGTGATAGTGAATTATGGGGAGTGAGAGTGAATTATGGAATGTGAGTGTGAATTATGGAGAATGAGAATGAATTATGGAGAGTGAGAGTGAATTATGGAGAGTGACTGTGAATTATGGAGAGTGAGAGTGAATTATGCGGAGTGAGTGTGAATTATGGAATGTGAGTATGAATTATAGATAGTGAGTGTGAATTATGGAGAGTGAGTTTGAATTATGGCATGTCAGAGTAAATTATAGAGAGTGACAGTGAATTATGCTGAGTGATAGTGAATTATGCGTAGTGAGTGTGAATTATCGAATGTGAGTGTGAATTATGGAATGTGAGTGTGAATTATGGAGAGTGAGAGTGAAATATCTAGAATGACTGTGAATTATGGAGAGTGAGAGTGAATTATGCGGAGTGAGTGTGAATTATGGAGACTGAGTGTGAATTATGGAGAATGAGAGTGAATTATGGAGAGTGAGTGTGAATTATGGCAAGTGAGTGTGAATTATGGAGAGTGAGAGAGAATTATGGAGAGTGGGTGTGAATTATGGAGAGTGAGAGTGAATTATGGAATATGAGTGTGAATTAAAAAGAGTGAGTGTGAATTATGGAGAGTGATTGTGAATTATTGAGAGTGAGTGCGAATAATGGAGAGTGAGTGTGAATTATGGAGAGTGAGTGTGAATTATGGAATGTGAGAGTGGATTATGGAGAGTGAGAGTTAATTATGCTGAGTGAGTGTGAATTATGGAGAGTGAGATTGAATTATCGAGAGTGAGAGTGAATTATGCGGAATGAGTGTGAATTATGGAATGTGAGTGTGAATTGTGGAGAGTGAGAGTGAATTATAGGGAGTGAGATTGAATTATGTAATGTGAGTGTGAATTATGGAGAGTGAGAGTGAATTATGGGGAGTGAGAGTAAATTATCGAATGTGAGTGTGAATTATGGAATGTGAGTGTGAATTATGGAGAGTGAGAGTGAATTATCTAGAATGACTGTGAATTATGGAGAGTGAGAGTGAATTATGCGGAGTGAGTGTGAATTATGGAGACTGAGTGTGAATTATGGAGAATGAGAGTGAATTATGGAGAGTGAGTGTGAATTATGGCAAGTGAGTGTGAATTATGGAGAGTGAGAGAGAATTATGGAGAGTGGGTGTGAATTATGGAGAGTGAGAGTGAATTATGGAATATGAGTGTGAATTAAAAAGAGTGAGTGTGAATTATGGAGAGTGATTGTGAATTATTGAGAGTGAGTGCGAATAATGGAGAGTGAGTTTGAATTATGGAGAGTGAGTGTGAATTATGGAATGTGAGAGTGGATTATGGAGAGTGAGAGTTAATTATGCTGAGTGAGTGTGAATTATGGAGAGTGAGATTGAATTATCGAGAGTGAGAGTGAATTATGCGGAATGAGTGTGAATTATGGAATGTGAGTGTGAATTGTGGAGAGTGAGAGTGAATTATAGGGAGTGAGATTGAATTATGTAATGTGAGTGTGAATTATGGAGAGTGAGAGTGAATTATGGGGAGTGAGAGTAAATTATCGAGAGTGAGTGTGAATTATGGAATGTGAGTGTGAATTATAGAGAGTGAGTGTGAATTATGGAATATGAGTGTGAATTATGGAGAGTGAGTGTGAATGATGGAGAGTATGAGTGAATTATGGAATGTGAGTGTGAATTATGGAGAATGAGTGTGATTTATGGAGCGTGAGAGTGAATTATGGAGAGTGAGTGTGAATTCTGGAGAGTGAGTGTGAATTATAGAGAATTAGTGTGAATTATGGAGAGTGAGTTTGAATGATGGAATGTGAGAGTGAATTATGGAGAGTGAGAGTGAATCATTGAGAGTGAGTGTGAATTATGGAATGTGAGTGTGAATTATATAACGTGAGTGTGAATTATGGAATGTGAGTGTGAATTGTGGAGAGCGAGTGTGAATTGAGGAGAGTGAGTGTGAATTATGCACAGTGAGTGTGAATTATGGAGGGTGAGTGTGAATTATGGAGAGTGAGTGTGAATTATGTCATGTGAGTGTGAATGATGGAGAGCGAGTGTGAATTCGGGAAAGTGTCTGTTAATTCTGGAGTAGCGAGTGTGAATTATGGAATGTGAGAGTTAATTATGGAGAGTGAGACTGAATTATGGAGTGTGAGTGTGAATTATGGGGAGTGAGTGTGAATTATGGAGTGTGAGTGTGAATTATGGAATGTGAGAGTGGATTATGGAGAGTGAGAGTTAATTATGCTGAGTGAGTGTGAATTATGGAGAGTGAGTGTGAATTATGGAATGTGAGTGTGAATTATAGAGAGTGAGTGTGAATTATGGAATATGAGTGTGAATTATGGAGAGTGAGTGTGAATGATGGAGAGTGAGAGTGAATTATGGAATGTGAAGTGTGAATTATGGAGAATGAGTGTGATTTATGGAGCGTGAAAGTGAATTATGGAGAGTGAGTGTGAATTATGGAGAGTGAGTGTGAATTATGGAATGTGAGAGTGGATTATGGAGAGTGAGAGTTAATTGTGCTGAGTGAGTGTGAATTATGGAGAGTGAGATTGAATTATCGAGAGTGAGAGTGAATTATGCGGAGTGAGTGTGAATTATGGTATGTGAGTGTGAATTGTGGAGTGTGAGAACGAATTATGGGGAGTGAGTGTGAATTATGGAGACTGAGAGTAAATTATGGAGAGTGAGAATGAATTATGCAGAGTGAGTGTGAATTATGGCGAGTGAGAGTGAATTATTCGGAGTGAGTGTGAATTATGGAATGTGAGTGTGCATTATGGAGAATGAGAGTGAATTATGGAGAGTGAGTGTGTATTATGGGGAGTGAGTGTGAATTATGGAATGTGAGTATGAATTATGGAGAGTGAGAGTGTATTATAGGTAGTGAGATTGAATTATGTAATGTGATTGTGAATTATGGAGATTGAGAGTGAATTATGGGGAGTGAGAGTGAATTATCGAGAGTGAGTGTGAATTATGGAATGTGAGTGTGAATTATAGAGAGCGAGAGTGAATTATGGAATGTGAGTGTGAATTATGGAGAATGAGTGTGATTTATGGAGCGTGAGAGTGAATTATGGAGAGTGAGTGTGAATTCTGGAGAGTGAGTGTGAATTATAGAGAATTAGTGTGAATTATGGAGAGTGAGTTTGAATGATGGAATGTGAGAGTGAATTATGGAGTGTGAGAGTGAATCATTGAGAGTGAGTGTGAATGATGGAATGTGAGTGTGAATTATATAACGTGAGTGTGAATTATGGAATGTGAGTGTGAATTGTGGAGAGCGAGTGTGAATTGAGGAGAGTGAGTGTGAATTATGCACAGTAAGTGTGAATTATGGAGGGTGAGTGTGAATTATGGAGAGTGAGGGTGAATTATGGAATGCGAGTGTGAATTATGGAGAGTGAGTGTGAATTATGTCATGTGAGTGCGAATGATGGAGAGCGAGTGTGAATTCGGGAAAGTGACTGTTAATTCTGGAGTAGCGAGTGTGAATTATGGAATGTGAGAGTGGATTATGGAGATTGAGAGTGAATTATGCTGAGTGAGTGTGAATTATGGAGAGTGGAGAGTGAGAGTGAATTATGCGGAGTGTGTGTGAATTATGGAATGTGAGTGTGAATTATAGAGAGTGAGTGTGAATTGTGGAGAGTGAGTGAGAATTATGGAATGTGAGTGTGAATTATGGAGAGTGAGAGTGAATTATGGAGAATACGGGAAATTATGGAGAGTGAGTGTGAATTGTGGAGAGTGAGAGTGAATTATGGAATGTGAGTGTGAATTATGGAGGGTGAGAGTGAATTATGGAGAATACGGGCGAATTATGGAATGTGAGTGTGAATTATGGAGAGTGAGAGTGAATTATGGAATGTGAGTGTGAATTATGGAGAATGAGAGTGAATTATAGAGAGTGAGTGTGAATTATGGAGAGCGAATGTGAATTATGGAATGTGAGAGTGAATTGTAGAGAGCGAGAGTGAATTATGGAGAGTGAGAGTGATTTATGGAGGGAGTGTGAATTATGGAATGTGAGTGTGAATTATGGAGAGTGAGAGTGAATTGTGCGGAGTGAGAGTGAATTATGCGGAGTGAGTGTGAATTATGGAGAGTGAGAGAGAATTATGGGGAGTGAGAGAGAATTATCGAGAGAATGTTTATTATGGAATGAGTGTGAATAACAGAGTGCGTGTGAATTATGGAGAACGAGAGTGAATTGTAGAGAGTGAGTGTGAATTACGGAGAGTGAGTGTGAATTACGGAGAGTAATTGTAAATTATGAAATGTGAGAGTGAATTATAGAGAGTGAGAGTGAATTATGCTGAGTGAATATAAATTATGGAGAGTGAGAGTGAATTATGGAGATTGATAGTGAATTATGGAGAGTGACTGTGAATTATGGAGAGTGAGAGTGAATTATGCGGAGTGAGTGTGAATTATGGAATGTGAGTGTGAATTATGGAGAATGAGAATGAATTATGGAGAGTGAGAGTGAATTATGGAGAGTGACTGTGAATTATGGAGAGTGAGAGTGAATTATGCGGAGTGAGTGTGAATTATGGAATGTGAGTATGAATTATAGATAGTGAGTGTGAATTATGGAGAGTGAGTTTGAATTATGGTATGTCAGAGTAAATTATAGAGAGTGACAGTGAATTATGCTGAGTGATAGTGAATTATGCGTAGTGAGTGTGAATTATCGAATGTGAGTGTGAATTATGGAGAGTGAGAGTGAATTATCTAGAATGACTGTGAATTATGGAGAGTGAGAGTGAATTATGCGGAGTGAGTGTGAATTATGGAGAGTGAGCGTTAATTATGGAGTGTGTGAGTGAGTTATGGGGAGTGAGAGTGAATTATGGGGAATGAGTGTGCATTATGGAATGTGAGTTTGAATTATAGAGACTGAGTGTGAATTATGGAGAATGAGAGTGAATGATGGAGAGTGAGTGTGAATTATGGCAAGTGAGTGTGAATTATGGAGAGTGAGAGAGAATTATGGAGAGGGGTGTGAATTATGGAGAGTGAGAGTGAATTATGGAATATGAGTGTGAATTAAAAAGAGTGAGTGTGAATTATGGAGAGTGATTGTGAATTATTGAGAGTGAGTGCGAATAATGGAGAGTGAGTGTGAATTATGGAGAGTGAGTGTGAATTATGGAATGTGAGAGTGGATTATGGAGAGTGAGAGTTAATTATGCTGAGTGAGTGTGAATTATGGAGAGTGAGATTGAATTATCGAGAGTGAGAGTGGATTATGCGGAATGAGTGTGAATTATGGAATGTGAGTGTGAATTGTGGAGAGTGAGAGTGAATTATAGGGAGTGAGATTGAATTATGTAATGTGAGTGTGAATTATGGAGAGTGAGAGTGAATTATGGGGAGTGAGAGTAAATTATCGAGAGTGAGTGTGAATTATGGAATGTGAGTGTGAATTATAGAGAGTGAGTGTGAATTATGGAATATGAGTGTGAATTATGGAGAGTGATTGTGAATGATGGAGAGTATGAGTGAATTATGGAATGTGAGTGTGAATTATGGAGAATGAGTGTGATTTATGGAGCGTGAGAGTGAATTATGGAGAGTGAGTGTGAATTCTGGAGAGTGAGTGTGAATTATAGAGAATTAGTGTGAATTATGGAGAGTGAGATTGAATGATGGAATGTGAGAGTGAATTATGGAGAGTGAGAGTGAATCATTGAGAGTGAGTGTGAATTATGGAATGTGAGTGTGAATTATATAACGTGAGTGTGAATTATGGAATGTGAGTGTGAATTGTGGAGAGCGAGTGTGAATTGAGGAGAGTGAGTGTGAATTATGCACAGTGAGTGTGAATTATGGAGGGTGAGTGTGAATTATGGAGAGTGAGGGTGAATTATGGAATGCGAGTGTGAATTATGGAGAGTGAGTGTGAATTATGTCATGCGAGTGTGAATGATGGAGAGCGAGTGTGCATTCGGGAAAGTGACTGTTAATTCTGGAGTAGCGAGTGTGAATTATGGAATGTGAGAGTTAATTATGGAGAGTGAGAGTGAATTATGGAATGTGAGTGTGAATTATGGGGAGTGAGTGTGAATTATGGAGAGTGAGTGTGAATTATGGAATGTGAGAGTGGATTATGGAGAGTGAGAGTTAATTATGCTGATTGAGTGTGAAGTATGGAGAGTGAGATTGAATTATCGAGAGTGAGAGTGAATTATGCGGAGTGAGTGTGAATTATAGAATGTGAGTGTGAATTGTGGGAGTGAGAGTGAATTATGCGGAGTGAGTGTGAATTCTGGAATGTGAGTGTGAATTATGGAGTGTGAGAGCGAATTATGGGGAGTGAGTGTGAATTATGGAGACTGAGAGTGAATTAGGGAGAGTGAGAATGAATTATGCAGAGTGAGTGTGAATTATGGCGAGTGAGAGTGAATTATTTGGAGTGAGTGTGAATTATGGAATGTGAGTGTGCATTATGGAGAGTGAGAGTGAATTATGGAGAGTGAGTGTGTATTATGGGGAGTGAGTGTGAATAATGGAATGTGAGTATGAATTATGCAGAGTGAGAGTGTATTATAGGGAGTGAGATTGAATTATGTAATGTGAGTGTGAATTATGGAGAGTGAGAGTGAATTATGGGAAATGAGAGTGAATTATCGAGAGTGAGTGTGAATTATGGAATGGGAGTGTGAATTATAGAGAGTGAGTGTGAATTATGGAATATGAGTGTGAATTATGGAGAGTGAGTGTGAATGATGGAGAGTGAGAGTGAATTATGGAATGTGAGTGTGAATTATGGAGAATGAGTGTGATTTATGGAGCGTGAGAGTGAATTATGGAGAGTGAGTGTGAATTATGGAGAGTGAGTGTGAATTGTGGAATGTGAGAGTGGATTATGGAGAGTGAGAGTTAATTAGCTGAGTGAGTATGAATTATGGAGAGTGAGATTGAATTATCGAGAGTGAGAGTGAATTATGCAGAGTGAGTGTGAATTATGGAATGTGAGTGTGAATTGTGGGAGTGAGAGTGAATTATGCGGAGTGAGTGTGAATTCTGGAATGTGAGGGTGAATTATGGAGTGTGAGAGCGAATTATGGGGAGTGAGTGTGAATTATGGAGACTGAGAGTGAATTATGGAGAGTGAGAATGAATTATGCAGACTGAGGGTGAATTATGGCGAGTGAGAGTGAATTATTCGGAGTGAGTGTGAATTATGGAATGTGAGTGTGCATTATGGAGAGAGAGAGTGAATTATGGAGAGTGAGGGTGTATTATGGGGAGTGAGTGTGAATTATGGAATGTGAGTATGAATTGTGGAGAGTGAGAGTGTATTATAGGGAGTGAGATTGAATTATGTAATGTGAGTGTGAATTATGGAGAGTGAGAGTGAATTATGGGCAGTGAGAGTGAATTATCGAGAGTGAGTGTGAATTATGGAATGTGAGTGTGAATTATAGAGAGTGAGTGTGAATTATGGAATATCAGTGTGAATTATGGAAATGAGTGTGAATGATGGAGAGTGAGAGTGAATTATGGAATGTGAGTGTGAATTATGGAGAATGAATGTGATTTATGGAGCGTGAGAGTGAATTATGGAGAGTGAGTGTGAATTCTGGAGAGTGAGTTTGAATTATAGAGAATTAGTGTGAATTATGGAGAGTGAGTTTGAATGATGGAATGTGAGAGTGAATTATGGAGAGTGAGAGTGAATCATTGAGAGTGAGTGTGAATTATGGAATGTGAGTGTGAATTATATAACGTGAGTGTGAATTATGCAATGTGAGTGTGAATTGTGGAGAGCGAGTGTGAATTGAGGAGAGTGAGTGTGAATTATGCACAGTGAGTGTGAATTATGGAGGGTGAGTGTGAATTATGGAGAGTGAGGGTGAATTATGGAATGCGAGTGTGAATTATGGAGAGTGAGTGTGAATGATGTCATGTGAGTGTGAATGATGGAGAGCGAGTGTGAATTCGGGAAAGTGCCTGTTAATTATGTAGTAGCGAGTGTGAATTATGGAATGTGAGAGTTAATTATGGAGAGTGAGAGTGAAATATGGAATGTGAGTGTGAATTATGGGGAGTGAGTGTGAATTATGGAGTGTGAGTGTGAATTATGGAATGTGAGAGTGGATTGTGGAGAGTGAGAGTTAATTATGCTGAGTGAGTGTGAATTATGGAGAGTGAGATTGAATTATAGAGAGTGAGAGTGAATTATGCGGAGTGAGTGTGAATTATGGAATGTGAGTGTGAATTGTGGGAGTGAGAGTGAATTATGCGGAGTGAGTGTGAATTCTGGAATGTGAGTGTGAATTATGGAGTGTGAGAGCGAATTATGGGGAGTGAGTGTGAATTATGGAGACTGAGAGTGAATTATGGAGAGTGAGAATGAATTATGCAGAGTGAGTGTGAATTATGGCGAGTGAGAGTGATTTATTCAGAGTGAGTGCGAATTATGGAATGTGAGTGTGCATTATGGAGAGTGAGAGTGAATTATGGAGAGTGAGTGTGTATTATGGGGAGTGAGTGTGAACAATGGAATGTGAGTATGAATTATGGAGAGTGAGAGTGTATTATAGGCAGTGAGATTGAATTATGTAATGTGAGTGTGAATTATGGAGAGTGACAGTGAATTATGGGGAGTGAGAGTGAATTATCGAGAGTGAGTGTGAATTATGGAATGTGAGTGTGAATTATAGAGAGTGAGTGTGAATTATGGAATATGAGTGTGCATTATGGAGAGTGAGTGTGAATTATGGAGAGTGAGTGTGAATTATGGAATGTGAGAGTGGATTATGGAGAGTGAGAGTTAATTATGCTGAGTGAGTGTGAATTATGGAGAGTGAGATTGAATTATCGAGAGTGAGAGTGAATTATGCGGAGTGAGTGTGAATTATGGTATGTGAGTGTGAATTGTGGGAGTGAGAGTGAATTATGCGGAGTGAGTGTGAATTCTGGAATGTGAGTGTGAATTATGGAGTGTGGGAACGAATTATGGGGAGTGAGTGTGAATTATGGAGAGTGAGAGTGAATTATGGGCAGTGAGAGTGAATTATCGAGAGTGAGTGTGAATTATGGAATGTGAGTGTGAATTATAGAGAGTGAGTGTGAATTATGGAATATCAGTGTGAATTATGGAAATGAGTGTGAATGATGGAGAGTGAGAGTGAATTATGGAATGTGAGTGTGAATTATGGAGAATGAATGTGATTTATGGAGCGTGAGAGTGAATTATGGAGAGTGAGTGTGAATTCTGGAGAGTGAGTTTGAATTATAGAGAATTAGCGTGAATTATGGAGAGTGAGTTTGAATGATGGAATGTGAGAGTGAATTATGGAGAGTGAGAGTGAATCATTGAGAGTGAGTGTGAATTATGGAATGTGAGTGTGAATTATATAACGTGAGTGTGAATTATGCAATGTGAGTGTGAATTGTGGAGAGCGAGTGTGAATTGAGGAGATTGAGTGTGAATTATGCACAGTGAGTGTGAATTATGGAGGGTGAGTGTGAATTATGGAGAGTGAGGGTGAATTATGGAATGCGAGTGTGAATTATGGAGAGTGAGTGTGAATGATGTCATGTGAGTGTGAATGATGGAGAGCGAGTGTGAATTCGGGAAAGTGCCTGTTAATTATGTAGTAGCGAGTGTGAATTATGGAATGTGAGAGTTAATTATGGAGAGTGAGAGTGAAATATGGAATGTGAGTGTGAATTATGGGGAGTGAGTGTGAATTATGGAGTGTGAGTGTTAATTATGGAATGTGAGAGTGGATTGTGGAGAGTGAGAGTTAATTATGCTGAGTGAGTGTGAATTATGGAGAGTGAGATTGAATTATAGAGAGTGAGAGTGAATTATGCGGAGTGAGTGTGAATTATGGAATGTGAGTGTGAATTGTGGGAGTGAGAGTGAATTATGCGGAGTGAGTGTGAATTCTGGAATGTGAGTGTGAATTATGGAGTGTGAGAGCGAATTATGGGGAGTGAGTGTGAATTATGGAGACTGAGAGTGAATTATGGAGAGTGAGAATGAATTATGCAGAGTGAGTGTGAATTATGGCGAGTGAGAGTGATTTATTCAGAGTGAGTGCGAATTATGGAATGTGAGTGTGCATTATGGAGAGTGAGAGTGAATTATGGAGAGTGAGTGTGTATTATGGGGAGTGAGTGTGAACAATGGAATGTGAGTATGAATTATGGAGAGTGAGAGTGTATTATAGGCAGTGAGATTGAATTATGTAATGTGAGTGTGAATTATGGAGAGTGAGAGTGAATTATGGGGAGTGAGAGTGAATTATCGAGAGTGAGTGTGAATTATGGAATGTGAGTGTGAATTATAGAGAGTGAGTGTGAATTATGGAATATGAGTGTGCATTATGGAGAGTGAGTGTGAATTATGGAGAGTGAGTGTGAATTATGGAATGTGAGAGTGGATTATGGAGAGTGAGAGTTAATTATGCTGAGTGAGTGTGAATTATGGAGAGTGAGATTGAATTATCGAGAGTGAGAGTGAATTATGCGGAGTGAGTGTGAATTATGGTATGTGAGTGTGAATTGTGGGAGTGAGAATGAATTATGCGGAGTGAGTGTGAATTCTGGAATGTGAGTGTGAATTATGGAGTGTGGGAACGAATTATGGGGAGTGAGTGTGAATTATGGAGACTGAGAGTAAATTATGGAGAGTGAGAATGAATTATGCAGAGTGAGTGTGAATTATGGCGAGTGAGAGTGAATTATTCGGAGTGAGTGTGAATTATGGAATGTGAGTGTGCATTATGGAGAGTGAGAGTGAATTATGGAGAGTGAGTGTGTATTATGGGGAGTGAGTGTGAATTATGGAATGTGAGTATGAATTATGGAGAGTGAGAGTGTATTATAGGTAGTGAGATTGAATTATATAATGTGATTGTGAATTATGGAGAGTGAGAGTGAATTATGGGGAGTGAGAGTGAATTATCGAGAGTGAGTGTGAATTATGGAATGTGAGTGTGAATTATAGAGAGCGAGAGTGAATTATGGAATGTGAGTGTGAATTATGGAGAATGAGTGTGATTTATGGAGCGTGAGAGTGAATTATGGAGAGTGAGTGTGAATTCTGGAGAGTGTGTGTGAATTATAGAGAATTAGTGTGAATTATGGAGAGTGAGTTTGAATGATGGAATGTGAGAGTGAATTATGGAGAGTGAGAGTGAATCATTGAGAGTGAGTGTGAATGATGGAATGTGAGTGTGAATTATATAACGTGAGTGTGAATTATGGAATGTGAGTGTGAATTGTGGAGAGCGAGTGTGAATTGAGGAGAGTGAGTGTGAATTATGCACAGTAAGTGTGAATTATGGAGGGTGAGTGTGAATTATGGAGAGTGAGGGTGAATTATGGAATGCGAGTGTGAATTATGGAGAGTGAGTGTGAATTATGTCATGTGAGTGCGAATGATGGAGAGCGAGTGTGAATTCGGGAAAGTGACTGTTAATTCTGGAGTAGCGAGTGTGAATTATGGAGTGTGAGAGTGGATTATGGAGATTGAGAGTGAATTATGCTGAGTGAGTGTGAATTATGGAGAGTGGAGAGTGAGAGTGAATTATGCGGAGTGAGTGTGAATTATGGAATGTGAGTGTGAATTGTGGGAGTGAGAGTGAATTATGCGGAGTGAGTGTGAATTCTGGAATGTGAGTGTGAATTATGGAGTGTGAGAGCGAATTATGGGGAGTGAGTGTGGATTATGGAGACTGAGAGTGAATTATGGAGAGTGAGAATGAATTATGCAGAGTGAGTGTGAATTATGGTGAGTGAGTGTGAATTATGGAATGTGATTGTGAATTATGTAGAGTGAGTCTGAATGATGGAGAGTGAGTGAGAATTATGGAATGTGAGTGTGAATTATGGAGAGTGAGAGTGAATTATGGAGAGTGTGTGTGAATTATGGAATGTGAGTGTGAATTATAGAGAGTGAGTGTGAATTGTGGAGAGTGAGTGAGAATTATGGAATGTGAGTGTGAATTATGGAGAGTGAGAGTGAATTATGGAGAATACGGGCGAATTATGGAGAGTGAGTGTGAATTATGGAGAGTGAGAGTGAATTATGGAATGTGAGTGTGAATTATAGATAGTGAGTGTGAATTATGGAGAATGAGAGTGAATTATAGAGAGTGACTGTGAACTATGGAGAGTGAGAGTGAATCATTGAGAGTGAGTGTTAATTATGGAATGTGAGTGTGAATTATATAAAGTGAGTGTGAATTATGGAATGTGAGTGTAAATTGTGGAGAGCGAGTGTGAATTGAGGAGAGTGAGAGTGAATTATGCACAGTGAGTGTGAATTATGGAGGGTGAGTGTGAATTATGGAGAGTGAGGGTGAATTATGGAATGCGAGTGTGAATTATGGAGAGTGTGTGTGAATTATGCGGAGTGAGTGTGAATTATGGAATCTGAGTGCGAATTATGGAGTGTGAGAGCGAATTATGGGGAGTGAGTGTGGATTATGGAGACTGAGTGTGAATTATGGAGAGTTAGAATGAATTATGCAGAGTGAGTGTGAATTATGGTGAGTGAGAGTGAATTATTCGGAGTGAGTGTGAATTATGGAATGTGATTGTGAATTATGTAGAGTGAGTCTGAATGATGGAGAGCGCGCGAATTATGGAGAGTGAGAGTGAATTATGGAGAGTGTGAGTGAATTCTGGAGAGTGAGAGTGAATTATGGAGAGTGTGTGAGAATTATGGAACGTGAGTGTGAATTATGGAGGGTGAGAGTGAATTATGGAGAATACGGGCGAATTATGGAGAGTGAGAGTGAATTATGGAATGTGAGTGTGAATTATAGATAGTGAGTGTGAATTATGGAGAATGAGAGTGAATTATAGAGAGTGAGTGTGAATTATGGAGAGCGAATGTGAATTATGGAATGTGAGATTGAATTGTAGAGAGCGAGAGTGAATTATGGAGAGTGAGAGTGATTTATGGAGGGAGTGTGAATTATGGAATGTGAGTGTGAATTATGGAGAGTGAGAGTGAATTGTGCGGAGTGAGAGTGAATTATGCGGAGTGTGTGTGAATTATGGAGAGTGAGAGAGAATTATGGGGAGTGAGAGAGAATTATCGAGAGAATGTTTATTATGGAATGAGTGTGAATAACAGAGTGCGTGTGAATTATGGAGAACGAGAGTGAATTATAGAGAGTGAGTGTGAATTACGGACAGTGAGTGTGAATTACGGAGAGTAATTGTAAATTAAGAAATATGAGAGTGAATTATAGAGAGTGAGAGTGAATTATGCTGAGTGAATATAAATTATGGAGAGTGAGAGTGAATTATGGAGATTGATAGTGAATTATGGAGAGTGACTGTGAATTATGGAGAGTGAGAGTGAATTATGCGGAGTGAGTGTGAATTATGGAATGTGATTCCGAATTATGGAGAGTGAGAGTGAATTATGGGGAGTGAGAGTGAATTATGCGGAGTGAGTGTGAATTATGGAATGTGAGTATGAATTATAGATAGTGAGTGTGAATTATGGAGAGTGAGTTTGAATTATGGTATGTCAGAGTGAATTATAGAGAGTGACAGTGAATTATGCTGAGTGATAGTGAATTATGCGTAGTGAGTGTGAATTATCGAATGTGAGTGTGAATTATGGAATGTGAGTGTAAATTATGGAGAGTGAGAGTGAATTATCTAGAATGACTGTGAATTATGGAGAGTGAGAGTGAATTATGCGGAGTGAGTGTGAATTATGGAGACTGAGTGTGAATTATGGAGAATGAGAGTGAATTATGGAGAGTGAGTGTGAATTATGGCAAGTGAGTGTGAATTATGGAGAGTGAGAGAGAATTATGGAGAGTGGGTGTGAATTATGGAGAGTGAGAGTGAATTATGGAATATGAGTGTGAATTAAAAAGAGTGAGTGTGAATTATGGAGAGTGATTGTGAATTATTGAGAGTGAGTGCGAATAATGGAGAGTGAGTGTGAATTATGGAGAGTGAGTGTGAATTATGGAATGTGAGAGTGGATTATGGAGAGTGAGAGTTAATTATGCTGAGTGAGTGTGAATTATGGAGAGTGAGATTGAATTATCGAGAGTGAGAGTGAATTATGCGGAATGAGAGTGAATTATGGAATGTGAGTGTGAATTGTGGAGGGTGAGAGTGAATTATAGGGAGTGAGATTGAATTATGTAACGTGAGTGTGAATTATGGAGAGTGAGAGTGAATTATGGGGAGTGAGAGTAAATTATCGAGAGTGAGTGTGAATTATGGAATGGGAGTGTGAATTATAGAGAGTGAGTGTGAATTATGGAATATGAGTGTGAATTATGGAGAGTGAGTGTGAATGATGGAGAGTGAGAGTGAATTATGGAATGTGAGTGTGAATTATGGAGAATGAGTGTGATTTATGGAGCGTGAGAGTGAATTATGGAGAGTGAGTGTGAATTCTGGAGAGTGTGTGTGAATTATAGAGAATTAGTGTGAATTATGGAGAGTGAGTTTGAATGATGGAATGTGAGAGTGAATTATGGAGAGTGAGAGTGAATCATTGAGAGTGAGTGTGAATGATGGAATGTGAGTGTGAATTATATAACGTGAGTGTGAATTATGGAATGTGAGTGTGAATTGTGGAGAGCGAGTGTGAATTGAGGAGAGTGAGTGTGAATTATGCACAGTAAGTGTGAATTATGGAGAGTGAGGGTGAATTCTGGAATGCGAGTGTGAATTATGGAGAGTGAGTGTGAATTATGTCATGTGAGTGCGAATGATGGAGAGCGAGTGTGAATTCGGGAAAGTGACTGTTAATTCTGGAGTAGCGAGTGTGAATTATGGAATGTGAGAGTGGATTATGGAGATTGAGAGTGAATTATGCTGAGTGAGTGTGAATTATGGAGAGTGGAGAGTGAGAGTGAATTATGCGGAGTGAGTGTGAATTATGGAATGTGAGTGTGAATTGTGGGAGTGAGAGTGAATTATGCGGAGTGAGTGTGAATTCTGGAATGTGAGTGTGAATTATGGAGAATGAGAGTGAATTATGGAGAGTGAGAATGAATTATGCAGAGTGAGTGTGAATTATGGCGAGTGAGAGTGAATTATTCGGAGTGAGTGTGAATTATGGAATGTGAGTGTGCATTATGGAGAGAGAGAGTGAATTATGGAGAGTGAGTGTGTATTATGGGGAGTGAGTGTGAATTATGGAATGTGAGTATGAATTGTGGAGAGTGAGAGTGTATTATAGGGAGTGAGATTGAATTATGTAATGTGAGTGTGAATTATGGAGAGTGAGAGTGAATTATGGGCAGTGAGAGTGAATTATCGAGAGTGAGTGTGAATTATGGAATGTGAGTGTGAATTATAGAGAGTGAGTGTGAATTATGGAATATGAGTGTGAATTATGGAGAGTGAGTGTGAATGATGGAGAGTGAGAGTGAATTATGGAATGTGAGTGTGAATTATGGAGAATGAATGTGATTTATGGAGCGTGAGAGTGAATTATGGAGAGTGAGTGTGAATTCTGGAGAGTGAGTGTGAATTATAGAGAATTAGTGTGAATTATGAAGAGTGAGTTTGAATGATGGAATGTGAGAGTGAATTATGGAGAGTGAGAGTGAATCATTGAGAGTGAGTGTGAATTATGGAATGTGAGTGTGAATTATATAACGTGAGTGTGAATTATGGAATGTGAGTGTGAATTGTGGAAAGCGAGTGTGAATTGAGGAGAGTGAGTGTGAATTATGCACAGTGAGTGTGAATTATGGAGGGTGAGTGTGAATTATGGAGAGTGAGGGTGAATTATGGAATGCGAGTGTGAATTATGGAGAGTGAGTGTGAATTATGTCATGTGAGTGTGAATGATGGAGAGCGAGTGTGAATTCGGGAAAGTGTCTGTTAATTATGGAGTAGCGAGTGTGAATTATGGAATGTGAGAGTTAATTATAGAGAGTGAGAGTGAATTATGGAATGTGAGTGTGAATTATGGGGAGTGAGTGTGAATTATGGAGTGTGAGTGTGAATTATGGAATGTGAGTGTGAATTATAGAGAGTGAGTGTGAATTATGGAATATGAGTGTGAATTATGGAGAGTGAGTGTGAATGATGGAGAGTGAGAGTGAATTATGGAATGTGAGTGTGAATTATGGAGAATGAGTGTGATTTATGGAGCGTGAAAGTGAATTATGGAGAGTGAGTGTGAATTATGGAGAGTGAGTGTGAATTATGGAATGTGAGAGTGGATTATGGAGAGTGAGAGTTAATTATGCTGAGTGAGTGTGAATTATGGAGAGTGAGATTGAATTATCGAGAGTGAGAGTGAATTATGCGGAGTGAGTGTGAATTATGGTATGTGAGTGTGAATTGTGGGAGTGAGAGTGAATTATGCGGAGTGAGTGTGAATTCTGGAATGTGAGTGTGAATTATGGAGTGTGAGAACGAATTATGGGGAGTGAGTGTGAATTATGGAGACTGAGAGTAAATTATGGAGAGTGAGAATGAATTATGCAGAGTGAGTGTGAATTATGTCGAGTGAGAGTGAATTATTCGGAGTGAGTGTGAATTATGGAATGTGAGTGTGCATTATGGAGAGTGAGAGTGAATTATGGAGAGTGAGTGTGTATTATGGGGAGTGAGTGTGAATTATGGAATGTGAGTATGAATTATGGAGAGTGAGAGTGTATTATAGGTAGTGAGATTGAATTATGTAATGTGATTGTGAATTATGGAGAGTGAGAGTGAATTATGGGGAGTGAGAGTGAATTATCGAGAGTGAGTGTGAATTATGGAATGTGAGTGTGAATTATAGAGAGCGAGAGTGAATTATGGAATGTGAGTGTGAATTATGGTGAATGAGTGTGATTTATGGAGCGTGAGAGTGAATTATGGAGAGTGAGTGTGAATTCTGGAGAGTGAGTGTGAATTATAGAGAATTAGTGTGAATTATGGAGAGTAAGTTTGAATGATGGAATGTGAGAGTGAATTATGGAGAGTGAGAGTGAATCATTGAGAGTGAGTGTGAATGATGGAATGTGAGTGTGAATTATATAACGTGAGTGTGAATTATGGAATGTGAGTGTGAATTGTGGAGAGCGAGTGTGAATTGAGGAGAGTGAGTGTGAATTATGCACAGTAAGTGTGAATTATGGAGGGTGAGTGTGAATTATGGAGAGTGAGGGTGAATTATGGAATGCGAGTGTGAATTATGGAGAGTGAGTGTGAATTATGTCATGTGAGTGCGAATGATGGAGAGCGAGTGTGAATTCGGGAAAGTGACTGTTAATTCTGGAGTAGCGAGTGTGAATTATGGAATGTGAGTGTGGATTATGGAGATTGAGAGTGTATTATGCTGAGTGAGTGTGAATTATGGAGAGTGGAGAGTGAGAGTGAATTATGCGGAGTGAGTGTGAATTATGGAATGTGAGTGTGAATTGTGGGAGTGAGAGTGAATTATGCGGAGTGAGTGTGAATTCTGGAATGTGAGTGTGAATTATGGAGTGTGCGAGCGAATTATGGGGAGTGAGTGTGGATTATGGAGACTGAGAGTGAATTATGGAGAGTGAGAATGAATTATGCAGAGTGAGTGTGAATTATGGTGAGTGAGAGTGAATTATTCGGAGTGAGTGTGAATTATGGAATGTGATTGTGAATTATATAGAGTGAGTCTGAATGATGGAGAGTGAGTGAGAATTATGGAATGTGAGTGTGAATTATGGAGAGTGAGAGTGAATTATGGAGAGTGTGTGTGAATTATGGAATGTGAGTGTGAATTATAGAGAGTGAGTGTGAATTGTGGAGCGTGAGTGAGAATTATGGAATGTGAGTGTGAATTATGGAGAGTGAGAGTGAATTATGGAGAATACGGGCGAATTATGGAGAGTGAGTGTGAATTATGGAGAGTGAGAGTGAATTATGGAATGTGAGTGTGAATTATAGATAGTGAGTGTGAATTATGGAGAATGAGAGTGAATTATAGAGAGTGACTGTGAATTATGGAGAGTGAGAGTGAATCATTGAGAGTGAGTGTTAATTATGGAATGTGAGTGTGAATTATATAAAGTGAGTGTGAATTATGGAATGTGAGTGTAAATTGTGGAGAGCGAGTGTGAATTGAGGAGAGTGAGTGTGAATTATGCACAGTGAGTGTGAATTATGGAGGGTGAGTGTGAATTATGGAGAGTGAGGGTGAATTATGGAATGCGAGTGTGAATTATGGAGAGTGTGTGTGAATTATGCGGAGTGAGTGTGAATTATGGAATCTGAGTGCGAATTATGGAGTGTGAGAGCGAATTATGGGGAGTGAGTGTGGATTATGGAGACTGAGTGTGAATTATGGAGAGTGAGAATGAATTATGCAGAGTGAGTGTGAATTATGGTGAGTGAGAGTGAATTATTCGGAGTGAGTGTGAATTATGGACTGTGATTGTGAATTATGTAGAGTGAGTCTGAATGATGGAGAGCGCGCGAATTATGGAGAGTGAGAGTGAATTATGGAGAGTGTGAGTGAATTCTGGAGAGTGAGAGTGAATTATGGAGAGTGTGTGAGAATTATGGAATGTGAGTGTGAATTATGGAGGGTGAGAGTGAATTATGGAGAATACGGGCGAATTATGGAGAGTGAGTGTGAATTATGGAGAGAGAGAGTGAATTATGGAATGTGAGTGTGAATTATAGATAGTGAGTGTGAATTATGGAGAATGAGAGTGAATTATAGAGAGTGAGTGTGAATTATGGAGAGCGAATGTGAATTATGGAATGTGAGAGTGAATTGTAGAGAGCGAGAGTGAATTATGGAGAGTGAGAGTGATTTATGGAGGGCGTGTGAATTATGGAATGTGAGTGTGAATTATGGAGAGTGAGAGTGAATTGTGCGGAGTGAGAGTGAATTATGCGGAGTGAGTGTGAATTATGGAGAGTGAGAGAGAATTATGGGGAGTGAGAGAGAATTATCGAGAGAATGTTTATTATGGAATGAGTGTGAATAACAGAGTGCGTGTGAATTATGGAGAACGAGAGTGAATTATAGAGAGTGAGTGTGAATTACGGAGAGTGTGTGTGAATTACGGAGAGTAATTGTAAATTATGAAATGTGAGAGTGAATTATAGAGAGTGAGAGTGAATTATGCTGAGTGAATATAAATTATGGAGAGTGAGAGTGAATTATGGAGATTGATAGTGAATTATGGAGAGTGACTGTGAATTATGGAGAGTGAGAGTGAAGTATGCGGAGTGAGTGTGAATTATGGAATGTGAGTGCGAATTATGGAGAGTGAGAGTGAATTATGGGGAGTGAGAGTGAATTATGGAATGTGAGTGTGAATTATGGAGAATGAGAATGAATTATGCGGAGTGAGTGTGAATTATGGAATGTGAGTATGAATTATAGATAGTGAGTGTGAATTATGGAGAGTGAGTTTGAATTATGGTATGTCAGAGTAAATTATAGAGAGTGACAGTGAATTATGCTGAGTGATAGTGAATTATGCGTAGTGAGTGTGAATTATCGAATGTGAGTGTGAATTATGGAATGTGAGTGTGAATTATGGAGAGTGAGAGTGAATTATCTAGAATGACTGTGAATTATGGAGAGTGAGAGTGAATTATGCGGAGTGAGTGTGAATTATGGAGACTGAGTGTGAATTATGGAGAATGAGAGTGAATTATGGAGAGTGAGTGTGAATTATGGCAAGTGAGTGTGAATTATGGAGAGTGAGAGAGAATTATGGAGAGTGGGTGTGAATTATGGAGAGTGAGAGTGAATTATGGAATATGAGTGTGAATTAAAAAGAGTGAGTGTGAATTATGGAGAGTGATTGTGAATTATTGAGAGTGAGTGCGAATAATGGAGAGTGAGTGTGAATTATGGAGAGTAAGTATGAATTATGGAATGTGAGAGTGGATTATGGAGAGTGAGAGTTAATTATGCTGAGTGAGTGTGAATTATGGAGAGTGAGATTGAATTATCGAGAGTGAGAGTGAATTATGCGGAATGAGTGTGAATTATGGAATGTGAGTGTGAATTGTGGAGAGTGAGAGTGAATTATAGGGAGTGAGATTGAATTATGTAATGTGAGTGTGAATTATGGAGAGTGAGAGTGAATTATGGGGAGTGAGAGTAAATTATCGAGAGTGAGTGTGAATTATGGAATGTGAGTGTGAATTATAGAGAGTGAGTGTGAATTATGGAATATGAGTGTGAATTATGGAGAGTGAGTGTGAATGATGGAGAGTGAGAGTGAATTATGGAATGTGAGTGTGAATTATGGAGAATCAGTGTGATTTATGGAGCGTGAGAGTGAATTATGGAGAGTGAGTGTGAATTCTGGAGAGTGAGTGTGAATTATAGAGAATTAGTGTGAATTATGGAGAGTGAGTTTGAATGATGGAATGTGAGAGTGAATTATGGAGAGTGAGAGTGAATCATTGAGAGTGAGTGTGAATTATGGAATGTGAGTGTGAATTATATAACGTGAGTGTGAATTATGGAATGTGAGTGTGAATTGTGGAGAGCGAGTGTGAATTGAGGAGAGTGAGTGTGAATTATGCACAGTGAGTGTGAATTATGGAGGGTGAGTGTGAATTATGGAGAGTGAGGGTGAATTATGGAATGCGAGTGTGAATTATGGAGAGTGAGTGTGAATTATGTCATGTGAGTGTGAATGATGGAGAGCGAGTGTGAATTCGGGAAAGTGACTGTTAATTCTGGAGTAGCGAGTGTGAATTATGGAATGTGAGCATTAATTATGGAGAGTGAGAGTGAATTATGGAATGTGAGTGTGAATTATGGGGAGTGAGTGTGAATTATGGAGAGTGAGTGTGAATTATTGGATGTGAGAGTGGATTATGGAGAGTGAGAGTTAATTATGCTGAGTGAGTGTGAAGTATGGAGAGTGAGATTGAATTATCGAGAGTGAGAGTGAATTATGCGGAGTGAGTGTGAATTATAGAATGTGAGTGTGAATTGTGGGAGTGTGAGTGAATTATGCGGAGTGAGTGTGAATTCTGGAATGTGAGTGTGAATTATGGAGTGTGAGAACGAATTATGGGGAGTGAGTGTGAATTATGGAGACTGAGAGTGAATTATGGAGAGTGAGAATGAATTATACAGAGTGAGTGTGAATTATGGCGAGTGAGAGTGAATTATTCGGAGTGAGTGTGAATTATGGAATGTGAGTGTGCATTATGGAGAGTGAGAGTGAATTATGGAGAGTGAGTGTGTATTATGGGGAGTGAGTGTGAATAATGGAATGTGAGTATGAATTATGGAGAGTGAGAGTGTATTATAGGGAGTGAGATTGAATTATGTAATGTGAGTGTGAATTATGGAGAGTGAGAGTGAATTATGGGGAATGAGAGTGAATTATCGAGAGTGAGTGTGAATTATGGAATGTGAGTGTGAATTATAGAGAGTGAGTGTGAATTATGGAATATGAGTGTGAATTATGGAGAGTGAGTGTGAATGATGGAGAGTGAGAGTGAATTATGGAATGTGAGTGTGAATTATGGAGAATGAGTGTGATTTATGGAGCGTGAGAGTGAATTATGGAGAGTGAGTGTGAATTATGGAGAGTGAGTGTGATTTATGGAGTGTGAGAGTGAATTATGGAGAGTGAGTGTGAATTATGGAGAGTGAGTGTGAATTATGGAATGTGAGAGTGGATTATGGACAGTGAGAGTTAATTAGCTGAGTGAGTATGAATTATGGAGAGTGAGATTGAATTATCGAGAGTGAGAGTGAATTATGCAGAGTGAGTGTGAATTATGGAATGTGAGTGTGAATTATGGGAGTGAGAGTGAATTATGCGGAGTGAGTGTGAATTCTGGAATGTGAGTGTGAATTATGGAGTGTGAGAGCGAATTATGGGGAGTGAGTGTGAATTATGGAGACTGAGAGTGAATTATGGAGAGTGAGAATGAATTATGCAGAGTGAGTGTGAATTATGGCGAGTGAGAGTGAATTATTCGGAGTGAGTGTGAATTATGGAATGTGAGTGTGCATTATGGAGAGAGAGAGTGAATTATGGAGAGTGAGTGTGTATTATGGGGAGTGAGTGTGAATTATGGAATGTGAGTATGAATTGTGGAGAGTGAGAGTGTATTATAGGGAGTGAGATTGAATTATGTAATGTGAGTGTGAATTATGGAGAGTGAGAGTGAATTATGGGCAGTGAGAGTGAATTATCGAGAGTGAGTGTGAATTATGGAATGTGAGTGTGAATTATAGAGAGTGAGTGTGAATTATGGAATATCAGTGTGAATTATGGAAATGAGTGTGAATGATGGAGAGTGAGAGTGAATTATGGAATGTGAGTGTGAATTATGGAGAATGAATGTGATTTATGGTGCGTGAGAGTGAATTATGGAGAGTGAGTGTGAATTCTGGAGAGTGAGTGTGAATTATAGAGAATTAGTGTGAATTATGGAGAGTGAGTTTGAATGATGGAATGTGAGAGTGAATTATGGAGAGTGAGAGTGAATCATTGAGAGTGAGTGTGAATTATGGAATGTGAGTGTGAATTATATAACGTGAGTGTGAATTATGCAATGTGAGTGTGAATTGTGGAGAGCGAGTGTGAATTGAGGAGAGTGAGTGTGAATTATGCACAGTGAGTGTGAATTATGGAGGGTGAGTGTGAATTATGGAGAGTGAGGGTGAATTATGGAATGCGAGTGTGAATTATGGAGAGTGAGTGTGAATTATGTCATGTGAGTGTGAATGATGGAGAGCGAGTGTGAATTCGGGAAAGTGTCTGTTAATTCTGGAGTAGCGATTGTGAATTATGGAATGTGAGAGTGGATTATGGAGATTGAGAGTGAATTATGCTGAGTGAGTGTGAATTATGGAGAGTGGAGAGTGAGAGTGAATTATGCGGAGTGAGTGTGAATTATGGAATGTGAGTGTGAATTGTGGGAGTGAGAGTGAATTATGCGGAGTGAGTGTGAATTCTGGAATGTGAGTGTGAATTATGGAGTGTGAGAGCGAATTATGGGGCGTGAGTGTGGATTATGGAGACTGAGAGTGAATTATGGAGAGTGAGAATGAATTATGCAGAGTGAGTGTGAATTATGGTGAGTGAGTGTGAATTATGGAATGTGATTGTGAATTATGTAGAGTGAGTCTGAATGCTGGAGAGTGAGTGAGAATTATGGAATGTGAGTGTGAATTATGGAGAGTGAGTGTGAATTATGGAGAGTGAGAGTGAATTATGGAGAATACGGGCGAATTATGGAGAGTGAGTGTGAATTATGGAGAGTGAGAGTGAATTATGGAATGTGAGTGTGAATTATAGATAGTGAGTGTGAATTACGGAGAATGAGAGTGAATTATAGAGAGTGACTGTGAATTATGGAGAGTGAGAGTGAATCATTGAGAGTGAGTGTTAATTATGGAATGTGAGTGTGAATTATATAAAGTGAGTGTGAATTATGGAATGTGAGTGTAAATTGTGGAGAGCGAGTGTGAATTGAGGAGAGTGAGTGTGAATTATGCACAGTGAGTGTGAATTATGCACAGTGAGTGTGAATTATGGAGGGTGAGTGTGAATTATGGAGAGTGAGGGTGAATTATGGAATGCGAGTGTGAATTATGGAGAGTGTGTGTGAATTATGCGGAGTGAGTGTGAATTATGGAATCTGAGTGCGAATTATGGAGTGTGAGAGCGAATTATGGGGAGTGAGTGTGGATTATGGAGACTGAGTGTGAATTATGGAGAGTGAGAATGAATTATGCAGAGTGAGTGTGACTTATGGTGAGTGAGAGTGAATTATTCGGAGTGAGTGTGAATTATGGAATGTGATTGTGAATTATGTAGAGTGAGTCTGAATGATGGAGAGCGCGCGAATTATGGAGAGTGAGAGTGAATTATGGAGAGTGTGAGTGAATTCTGGAGAGTGAGAGTGAATTATGGAGAGTGTGTGAGAATTATGGAATGTGAGTGTGAATTATGGAGGGTGAGAGTGAATTATGGAGAATACGGGCGAATTATGGAGAGTGAGTGTGAATTATGGAGAGTGAGAGTGAATTATGGAATGTGAGTGTGAATTATAGATAGTGAGTGTGAATTATGGAGAATGAGAGTGAATTATAGAGAGTGAGTGTGAATTATGGAGAGCGAATGTGAATTATGGAATGTGAGAGTGAATTGTAGAGAGCGAGAGTGAATTATGGAGAGTGAGAGTGATTTATGGAGGGCGTGTGAATTATGGAATGTGAGTGTGAATTATGGAGAGTGAGAGTGAATTTTGCGGAGTGAGAGTGAATTATGCGGAGTGAGTGTGAATTATGGAGAGTGAGAGAGAATTATGGGGAGTGAGAGAGAATTATCGAGAGAATGTTTATTATGGAATGAGTGTGAATAACAGATTGCGTGTGAATTATGGAGAACGAGAGTGAATTATAGAGAGTGAGTGTGAATTACGGAGAGTGAGTGTGAATTACGGAGAGTAATTGTAAATTATGAAATGTGAGAGTGAATTATAGAGAGTGAGAGTGAATTATGCTGAGTGAATATAAATTATGGAGAGTGAGAGTGAATTATGGAGATTGATAGTGAATTATGGAGAGTGACTGTGAATTATGGAGAGTGAGAGTGAATTATGCGGAGTGAGTGTGAATTATGGAATGTGAGTGCGAATTATGGAGAGTGAGAGTGAATTATGGGGAGTGAGAGTGAATTATGGAATGTGAGTGTGAATTATGGAGAATGAGAATGAATTATGGAGAGTGAGAGTGAATTATGGAGAGTGACTGTGAATTATGGAGAGTGAGAGTGAATTATGCGGAGTGAGTGTGAATTATGGAATGTGAGTATGAATTATAGATAGTGAGTGTGAATTATGGAGAGTGAGTTTGAATTATGGTATGTCAGAGTAAATTATAGAGAGTGACAGTGAATTATGCTGAGTGATAGTGAATTATGCGTAGTGAGTGTGAATTATCGAATGTGAGTGTGAATTATGGAATGTGAGTGTGAATTATGGAGAGTGAGAGTGAATTATCTAGAATGACTGTGAATTATGGAGAGTGAGAGTGAATTATGCGGAGTGAGTGTGAATTATGGAGAGTGAGCGTTAATTATGGAGTGTGTGACTGAGTTATGGGGAGTGAGAGTGAATTATGGGGAATGAGTGTGCATTATGGAATGTGAGTTTGAATTATAGAGACTGAGTGTGAATTATGGAGTATGAGAGTGAATTATGGAGAGTGAGTGTGAATTATGGCAAGTGAGTGTGAATTATGGAGAGTGAGAGAGAATTATGGAGAGTGGGTGTGAATTATGGAGAGTGAGAGTGAATTATGGAATATGAGTGTGAATTAAAAAGAGTGAGTGTGAATTATGGAGAGTATTTGTGAATTATTGAGAGTGAGTGCGAATAATGGAGAGTGAGTGTGAATTATGGAGAGTGAGTGTGAATTATGGAATGTGAGAGTGGATTATGGAGAGTGAGAGTTAATTATGCTGAGTGAGTGTGAAATATGGAGAGTGAGATTGAATTATCGAGAGTGAGAGTGAATTATGCGGAATGAGTGTGAATTATGGAATGTGAGTGTGAATTGTGGAGAGTGAGAGTGAATTATAGGGAGTGAGATTCAATTATGTAATGTGAGTGTGAATTATGGAGAGTGAGAGTGAATTATGGGGAGTGAGAGTAAATTATCGAGAGTGAGTGTGAATTATGGAATGTGAGTGTGAATTATAGAGAGTGAGTATGAATTATGGAATGTGAGTGTGAATTATGGAGAGTGAGTGTGAATGATGGAGAGTATGAGTGAATTATGGAATGTGAGTGTGAATTATGGAGAATGAGTGTGATTTATGGAGCGTGAGAGTGAATTATGGAGAGTGAGTGTGAATTCTGGAGAGTGAGTGTGAATTATAGAGAATTAGTGTGAATTATGGAGAGTGAGTTTGAATGATGGAATGTGAGAGTGAATTATGGAGAGTGAGAGTGAATCATTGAGAGTGAGTGTGAATTATGGAATGTGAGTGTGAATTATATAACGTGAGTGTGAATTATGGAATGTGAGTGTGAATTGTGGAGAGCGAGTGTGAATTGAGGAGAGTGAGTGTGAATTATGCACAGTGAGTATGAATTATGGAGGGTGAGTGTGAATTATGGAGAGTGAGGGTGAATTATGGAATGCGAGTGTGAATTATGGAGAGTGAGTGTGAATTATGTCATGTGAGTGTGAATGATGGAGAGCGAGTGTGAATTCGGGAAAGTGACTGTTAATTCTGGAGTAGCGAGTGTGAATTATGGAATGTGAGAGTTAATTATGGAGAGTGAGAGTGAATTATGGAATGTGAGTGTGAATTATGGGGAGTGAGTGTGAATTATGGAGAGTGAGAGTGAATTATGGGGAATGAGAGTGAATTATCGAGAGTGAGTGTGAATTATGGAATGTGAGTGTGAATTATAGAGAGTGGGTGTGAATTATGGAATATGAGTGTGAATTATGGAGAGTGAGTGTGAATGATGGAGAGTGAGAGTGAATTATGGAATGTGAGTGTGAATTATGGAGAATGAGTGTGATTTATGGAGTGTGAGAGTGAATTATGGAGAGTGAGTGTGAATTATGGAGAGTGAGTGTGAATTATGGAATGTGAGAGTGGATTATGGAGAGTGAGAGTTAATTAGCTGAGTGAGTATGAATTATGGAGAGTGAGATTGAATTATCGAGAGTGAGAGTGAATTATGCAGAGTGAGTGTGAATTATGGAATGTGAGTGTGAATTGTGGGAGTGAGAGTGAATTATGCGGAGTGAGTGTGAATTCTGGAATGTGAGTGTGAATTATGGAGTGTGAGAGCGAATTATGGGGAGTGAGTGTGAATTATGGAGACTGAGAGTGAATTATGGAGAGTGAGAATGAATTATGCAGAGTGAGTGTGAATTATGGCGAGTGAGAGTGAATTATTCAGAGTGAGTGTGAATTATGGAATGTGAGTGTGCATTATGGAGAGAGAGAGTGAATTATGGAGAGTGAGTGTGTATTATGGGGAGTGAGTGTGAATTATGGAATGTGAGTATGAATTGTGGAGAGTGAGAGTGTATTATAGGGAGTGAGATTGAATTATGTAATGTGAGTGTGAATTATGGAGAGTGAGAGTGAATTATGGGCAGTGAGAGTGAATTATCGAGAGTGAGTGTGAATTATGGAATGTGAGTGTGAATTATAGAGAGTGAGTGTGAATTATGGAATATGAGTGTGAATTATGGAAATGAGTGTGAATGATGGAGAGTGAGAGTGAATTATGGAATGTGAGTGTGAATTATGGAGAATGAATGTGATTTATGGAGCGTGAGAGTGAATTATGGAGAGTGAGTGTGAATTCTGGAGAGTGAGTGTGAATTATAGAGAATTAGTGTGAATTATGGAGAGTGAGTTTGAATGATGGAATGTGAGAGTGAATTATGGAGAGTGAGAGTGAATCATTGAGAGTGAGTGTGAATTATGGAATGTGAGTGTGAATTATATAACGTGAGTGTGAATTATGGAATGTGAGTGTGAATTGTGGAGAGCGAGTGTGAATTGAGGAGAGTGAGTGTGAATTATGCACAGTGAGTGTGAATTATGGAGGGTGAGTGTGAATTATGGAGAGTGAGGGTGAATTGTGGAATGCGAATGTGAATTATGGAGAGTGAGTGTGAATTATGTCATGTGAGTGTGAATGATGGAGAGCGAGTGTGAATTCGGGAAAGTGACTGTTAATTATGGAGTAGCGAGTGTGAATTATGGAATGTGAAAGTTAATTATGGAGAGTGAGAGTGAATTATGGAATGTGAGTGTGAATTATGGGGAGTGAGTGTGAATTATGGAGTGTAGAGTGTGAATTATGGAATGTGAGAGTGGATTATGGAGAGTGAGAGTTAATTATGCTGAGTGAGTGTGAATTATGGAGAGTGAGTTTGAATTATCGCGAGTGAGAGTGAATTATGCGGAGTGAGTGTGAATTATGGAATGTGAGTGTGAATTGTGGGAGTGAGAGTGAATTATGCAGAGTGAGTGTGAATTCTGGAATGTGAGTGTGAATTATGGAGTGTGAGAGCGAATTATGGGGAGTGAGTGTGAATTATGGAGACTGAGAGTGAATTATGGAGAGTGAGAATGAATTATGCAGTATGAGTGTGAATTATGGCGAGTGAGAGTGAATTATTCAGAGTGAGTGTGAATTATGGAATGTGAGTGTGCATTATGGAGAGTGAGAGTGAATTATGGAGAGTGAGTGTGTATTATGGGGAGTGAGTGTTAACAATGGAATGTGAGTATGAATTATGGAGAGTGAGAGCGTATTATAGGGAGTGAGATTGAATTATGTAATGTGAGTGTGAATTATGGAGAGTGAGAGTGAATTATGGGGAATGAGAGTGAATTATCGAGAGTGAGTGTGAATTATGGAATGTGAGTGTGAATTATAGGGAGTGAGTGTGAATTATGGAATATGAGTGTGAATTATGGAGAGTGAGTGTGAATGATGAAGAGTGAGAGTGAATTATGGAATGTGAGTGTGAATTATGGAGAATGAGTGTGATTTATGGAGCGTGAGAGTGAATTATGGAGAGTGAGTGTGAATTATGGAGAGTGAGTGTGAATTATGGAATGTGAGAGTGGATTATGGAGAGTGAGAGTTAATTATGCTGAGTGAGTGTGAATTATGGAGAGTGAGATTGAATTATCGAGAGTGAGAGTGAATTATGCGGAGTGAGTGTGAA
This sequence comes from Pristiophorus japonicus, assembly GCF_044704955.1. Lineage (NCBI taxonomy): Eukaryota > Metazoa > Chordata > Chondrichthyes > Pristiophoridae > Pristiophorus > Pristiophorus japonicus. The sequence continues at coordinate 152,196,010 of NC_091984.1, read as the reverse complement.
TTATGGTATGTGAGTGTGAATTGTGGGAGTGAGAGTGAATTATGCGGAGTGAGTGTGAATTCTGGAATGTGAGTGTGAATTATGGAGTGTGAGAACGAAATATGGGGAGTGAGTGTGAATTATGGAGACTGAGAGTAAATTATGGAGAGTGAGAATGAATTATGCAGAGTGAGTGTGAATTATGGCGAGTGAGAGTGAATTATTCGGAGTGAGTGTGAATTATGGAATGTGAGTGTGCATTATGGAGAGTGAGAGTGAATTATGGAGAGTGAGTGTGTATTATGGAGAGTGAGTGTGTATTATGGGGAGTGAGTGTGAATTATGGAATGTGAGTATGAATTATGGAGAGTGAGAGAGAATGATGGAGAGTGAGAGTGAATTATGGAATGTGAGTTTGAATTATGGAGAATGAGTGTGATTTATAGGGCGTGAGAGTGAATTATGGAGAGTGAGTGTGAATTCTGGAGAGTGAGTGTGAATTATAGAGAGCGAGAGTGAATTATGGAATGTGAGTGTGAATTATGGAGAATGAGTGTGAATGATGGAGAGTGAGAGTGAATTATGGAATGTGAGTTTGAATTATGGAGAATGAGTGTGATTTATGGAGCGTGAGAGTGAATTATGGAGAGTGAGTGTGAATTCTGGAGAGTGAGTGTGAATTATAGAGAATTAGTGTGAATTATGGAGAGTGAGTTTGAATGATGGAATGTGAGAGTGAATTATGGAGAGTGAGAGTGAATCATTGAGAGTGAGTGTGAATTATGGAATGTGAGTGTGAATTATGGAATGTGAGTGTGAATTGTGGAGAGCGAGTGTGAATTGAGGAGAGTGAGTGTGAATTATGCACAGTGAGTGTGAATTATGGAGGGTGAGTGTGAATTATGGAGAGTGAGGGTGAATTATGGAATGCGAGTGTGAATTATGGAGAGTGAGTGTGAATTATGTCATGTGAGTGTGAATGATGGAGAGCGAGTGTGAATTCGGGAAAGTGACTGTTAATTCTGGAGTAGCGAGTGTGAATTATGGAATGTGAGAGTTAATTATGGAGAGTGAGAGTGAATTATGGAATGTGAGTGTGAATTATGGGGAGTGAGTGTGAATTATGGAGAGCGAGAGTGAATTATGGAGAGTGAGAGTGATTTATGGAGGGAGTGTGAATTATGGAATGTGAGTTTGAATTATGGAGAGTGAGAGTGAATTGTGCGGAGTGAGAGTGAATTATGCGGAGTGAGTGTGAATTATGGAGAGTGAGAGAGAATTATGGGGAGTGAGAGAGAATTATCGAGAGAATGTGAATTATGGAATGAGTGTGAATAACAGAGTGCGTGTGAATTATGGAGAACGAGAGTGAATTATAGAGAGTGAGTGTGAATTAAAAAGAGTGAGTGTGAATTATGGAGAGTGATTGTGAATTATTGAGAGTGAGTGCGAATTATGGAGAGTGAGAGTGAATTATGGAGAGTGAGTGTGAATTATGGAGAGTGAGTGTGAATTATGGAGAGTGAGTGTGAATTATGGAATGTGAGAGTGGATTATGGAATATGAGTGTGAATTAAAAAGAGTGAGTGTGAATTATGGAGAGTGATTGTGAATTATTGAGAGTGAGTGCGAATTATGGAGAGTGAGAGTGAATTATGGAATATGAGTGTGAATTAAAAAGAGTGAGTGTGAATTATGGAGAGTGATTGTGAATTATTGAGAGTGAGTGCGAATAATGGAGAGTGAGTGTGAATTATGGAGAGTGAGTGTGAATTATGGAATGTGAGAGTGAATTATGGAGAGTGAGAGTTAATTATGCTGAGTGAGTGTGAATAATGGAGAGTGAGATTGAATTATCGAGAGTGAGAGTGAATTATGCGGAATGAGTGTGAATTATGGAATGTGAGTGTGAATTGTGGAGAGTGAGAGTGAATTATAGGGAGTGAGATTGAATTATGTAATGTGAGTGTGAATTATGGAGAGTGAGAGTGAATTATGGGGAGTGAGAGTAAATTATCGAGAGTGAGTGTGAATTATAGAGAGTGAGTGTGAATTATGGAATATGAGTGTGAATTATGGAGAATGAGTGTGAATGATGGAGAGTGAGAGTGAATTATGGAATGTGAGTTTGAATTATGGAGAATGAGTGTGATTTATGGAGCGTGAGAGTGAATTATGGAGAGTGAGTGTGAATTCTGGAGAGTGAGTGTGAATTATAGAGAGCGAGAGTGAATTATGGAATGTGAGTGTGAATTATGGAGAATGAGTGTGAATGATGGAGAGTGAGAGTGAATTATGGAATGTGAGTTTGAATTATGGAGAATGAGTGTGATTTATGGAGCGTGAGAGTGAATTATGGAGAGTGAGTGTGAATTCTGGAGAGTGAGTGTGAATTATAGAGAATTAGTGTGAATTATGGAGAGTGAGTTTGAATGATGGAATGTGAGAGTGAATTATGGAGAGTGAGAGTGAATCATTGAGAGTGAGTGTGAATGATGGAATGTGAGTGTGAATTATATAACGTGAGTGTGAATTATGGAATGTGAGTGTGCATTATGGAGAGTGAGAGTGAATTATGGAGAGCGAGAGTGAATTATGGAGAGTGAGAGTGATTTATGGAGGGAGTGTGAATTATGGAATGTGAGTGTGAATTATGGAGAGTGAGAGTGAATTGTGCGGAGTGAGAGTGAATTATGCGGAGTGAGTGTGAATTATGGAGAGTGAGAGAGAATTATGGGGAGTGAGAGAGAATTATCGAGAGAATGTGAATTATGGAATGAGTGTGAATAACAGAGTGCGCGTGAATTATGGAGAACGAGAGTGAATTATAGAGAGTGAGTGTGAATTAAAAATAGTGAGTGTGAATTATGGAGAGTGATTGTGAATTATTGAGAGTGAGTACGAATTATGGAGAGTGAGAGTGAATTATGGAGAGTGAGTGTGAATTATGGAGAGTGAGTGTGAATTATGGAGAGTGAGTGTGAATTATGGAATGTGAGAGTGGATTATGGAATATGAGTGTGAATTAAAAAGAGTGAGTGTGAATTATGGAGAGTGATTGTGAATTATTGAGAGTGAGTGCGAATTATGGAGAGTGAGAGTGAATTATGGAATATGAGTGTGAATTAAAAAGAGTGAGTGTGAATTATGGAGAGTGATTGTGAATTATTGAGAGTGAGTGCGAATAATGGAGAGTGAGTGTGAATTATGGAGAGTGAGTGTGAATTATGGAATGTGAGAGTGGATTATGGAGAGTGAGAGTTAATTATGCTGAGTGAGTGTGAATAATGGAGAGTGAGATTGAATTATCGAGAGTGAGAGTGAATTATGCGGAATGAGTGTGAATTATGGAATGTGAGTGTGAATTGTGGAGAGTGAGAGTGAATTATAGGGAGTGAGATTGAATTATGTAATGTGAGTGTGAATTATGGAGAGTGAGAGTGAATTATGGGGAGTGAGAGTAAATTATCGAGAGTGAGTGTGAATTATAGAGAGTGAGTGTGAATTATGGAATATGAGTGTGAATTATGGAGAGTGAGTGTGAATGATGGAGAGTGAGAGTGAATTATGGAATGTGAGTTTGAATTATGGAGAATGAGTGTGATTTATGGAGCGTGAGAGTGAATTATGGAGAGTGAGTGTGAATTCTGGAGAGTGAGTGTGAATTATAGAGAATTAGTGTGAATTATGGAGAGTGAGTTTGAATGATGGAATGTGAGAGTGAATTATGGAGAGTGAGAGTGAATCATTGAGAGTGAGTGTGAATTATGGAATGTGAGTGTGAATTATGGAATGTGAGTGTGAATTGTGGAGAGCGAGTGTGAATTGAGGAGAGTGAGTGTGAATTATGCACAGTGAGTGTGAATTATGGAGGGTGAGTGTGAATTATGGAGAGTGAGGGTGAATTATGGAATGCGAGTGTGAATTATGGAGAGTGAGTGTGAATTATGTCATGTGAGTGTGAATGATGGAGAGCGAGTGTGAATTCGGGAAAGTGACTGTTAATTCTGGAGTAGCGAGTGTGAATTATGGAATGTGAGAGTTAATTATGGAGAGTGAGAGTGAATTATGGAATGTGAGTGTGAATTATGGGGAGTGAGTGTGAATTATGGAGAGTGAGTGTGAATTATGGAATGTGAGAGTGGATTATGGAGAGTGAGAGTTAATTATGCTGAGTGAGTGTGAAGTATGGAGAGTGAGATTGAATTATCGAGAGTGAGAGTGAATTATGCGGAGTGAGTGTGAATTATAGAATGTGAGTGTGAATTGTGGGAGTGAGAGTGAATTATGCGGAGTGAGTGTGAATTCTGGAATGTGAGTGTGAATTATGGAGTGTGAGAGCGAATTATGGGAAGTGAGTGTGAATTATGGAGACTGAGAGTGAATTATGGAGAGTGAGAAAGAATTATGCAGAGTGAGTGTGAATTATGGCGAGTGAGAGTGAATTATTCGGAGTGAGTGTGAATTATGGAATGTGAGTGTGCATTATGGAGAGTGAGAGTGAATTATGGAGAGTGAGTGTGTATTATGGGGAGTGAGTGTGAATAATGGAATGTGAGTATGAATTATGGAGAGTGAGGGTGTATTATAGGGAGTGAGATTGAATTATGTAATGTGAGTGTGAATTATGGAGAGTGAGAGTGAATTATGGAATGTGAGTGTGAATTATGGGGAGTGAGTGTGAATTATGGAGTGTGAGTGTGAATTATGGAATGTGAGAGTGGATTATGGAGAGTGAGAGTTAATTATGCTGAGTGAGTGTGAATTATGGAGAGTGAGATTGAATTATCGAGAGTGAGAGTGAATTATGCGGAGTGAGTGTGAATTATGGTATGTGAGTGTGAATTGTGGGAGTGAGAGTGAATTATGCGGAGTGAGTGTGAATTCTGGAATGTGAGTGTGAATTATGGAGTGTGAGAACGAATTATGGGGAGTGAGTGTGAATTATGGAGACTGAGAGTAAATTATGGAGAGTGAGAATGAATTATGCAGAGTGAGTGTGAATTATGGCGAGTGAGAGTGAATTATTCGGAATGACTGTGAATTATGGAATGTGAGTGTGCATTATGGAGAGTGAGAGTGAATTATGGAGAGTGAGTGTGTATTATGGAGAGTGAGTGTGTATTATGGGGAGTGAGTGTGAATTATGGAATGTGAGTATGAATTATGGAGAGTGAGAGTGTATTATAGGGAGTGAGATTGAATTATGTAATGTGATTGTGAATTATGGAGAGTGAGAGTGAATTATGGGGAGTGAGAGTGAATTATCGAGAGTGCGTGTGAATTATGGAATGTGAGTGTGAATTATAGAGAGCGAGAGTGAATTATGGAATGTGAGTGTGAATTATGGAGAATGAGTGTGAATGATGGAGAGTGAGAGTGAATTATGGAATGTGAGTTTGAATTATGGAGAATGAGAGTTAATTATGCTGAGTGAGTGTGAATTATGGAGAGTGAGATTGAATTATCGAGAGTGAGAGTGAATTATGCGGAGTGAGTGTGAATTATGGTATGTGAGTGTGAATTGTGGGAGTGAGAGTGAATTATGCGGAGTGAGTGTGAATTCTGGAATGTGAGCGTGAATTATGGAGTGTGAGAACGAATTATGGGGAGTGAGTGTGAATTATGGAGACTGAGAGTAAATTATGGAGAGTGAGAATTAATTATGCAGAGTGAGTGTGAATTATGGCGAGTGAGAGTGAATTATTCGGAGTGACTGTGAATTATGGAATGTGAGTGTGCATTATGGAGAGTGAGAGTGAATTATGGAGAGTGAGTGTGTATTATGGAGAGTGAGTGTGTATTATGGGGAGTGAGTGTGAATTATGGATTGTGTGTATGAATTATGGAGAGTGAGAGTGTATTATCGGGAGTGAGATTGAATTATGTAATGTGATTGTGAATTATGGAGAGTGAGAGTGAATTATGGGGAGTGAGAGTGAATTATCGAGAGTGAGTGTGAATTATGGAATGTGAGTGTGAATTATAGAGAGCGAGAGTGAATTATGGAATGTGAGTGTGAATTATGGAGAATGAGTGTGAATGATGGAGAGTGAGAGTGAATTATGGAATGTGAGTTTGAATTATGGAGAATGAGAGTTAATTATGCTGAGTGAGTGTGAATTATGGAGAGTGAGATTGAATTATCGAGAGTGAGAGTGAATTATGCGGAGTGAGTGTGAATTATGGTATGTGAGTGTGAATTGTGGGAGTGAGAGTGAATTATGCGGAGTGAGTGTGAATTCTGGAATGTGAGCGTGAATTATGGAGTGTGAGAACGAATTATGGGGAGTGAGTGTGAATTATGGAGACTGAGAGTAAATTATGGAGAGTGAGAATGAATTATGCAGAGTGAGTGTGAATTATGGCGAGTGAGAGTGAATTATTCGGAGTGACTGTGAATTATGGAATGTGAGTGTGCATTATGGAGAGTGAGAGTGAATTATGGAGAGTGAGTGTGTATTATGGAGAGTGAGTGTGTATTATGGGGAGTGAGTGTGAATTGTGGAATGTGAGTATGAATTATGGAGAGTGAGAGTGTATTATAGGGAGTGAGATTGAATTATGTAATGTGATTGTGAATTATGGAGAGTGAGAGTGAATTATGGGGAGTGAGAGTGAATTATCGAGAGTGAGTGTGAATTATGGAATGTGAGTGTGAATTATAGAGAGCGAGAGTGAATTACGGAATGTGAGTGTGAATTATGGAGAATGAGTGTGAATGATGGAGAGTGAGAGTGAATTATGGAATGTGAGTTTGAATTATGGAGAATGAATGTGATTTATGGAGCGTGAGAGTGAATTATGGAGAGTGAGTGTGAATTCTGGAGAGTGAGTGTGAATTATAGAGAATTAGTGTGAATTATGGAGAGTGAGTTTGAATGATGGATTGTGAGAGTGAATTATGGAGAGTGAGAGTGAATCATTGAGAGTGAGTGTGAATGATGGAATGTGAGTGTGAATTATATAACGTGAGTGTGAATTATGGAATGTGAGTGTGCATTATGGAGAGTGAGAGTGAATTATGGAGAGCGAGAGTGAATTATGGAGAGTGAGAGTGATTTATGGAGGGAGTGTGAATTATGGAATGTGAGTGTGAATTATGGAGAGTGAGAGTGAATTGTGCGGAGTGAGAGTGAATTATGCGGAGTGAGAGTGAATTATGGAGAGTGAGAGAGAATTATGGGGAGTGAGAGAGAATTATCGAGAGAATGTGAATTATGGAATGAGTGTGAATAACAGAGTGCGTGTGAATTATGGAGAACGAGAGTGAATTATAGAGAGTGAGTGTGAATTACGGAGAGTGAGTGTGAATTACGGAGAGTAATTGTAAATTATGAAATGTGAGAGTGAATTATAGAGAGTGAGAGTGAATTATGCTGAGTGAATATAAATTATGGAGAGTGAGAGTGAATTATGGAGATTGATAGTGAATTATGGAGAGTGACTGTGAATTATGGAGAGTGAGAGTGAATTATGCGGAGTGATTGTGAATTATGGAATGTGAGTGCGAATTATGGAGAGTGAGAGTGAATTATGGGGAGTGAGAGTGAATTATGGAATGTGAGTGTGAATTATGGAGAATGAGAATGAATTATGGAGAGGGAGAGTGAATTATGGAGAGTGACTGTGAATTATGGAGAGTGAGAGTGAATTATGCGGAGTGAGTGTGAATTATGGAATGTGAGTGTGAATTGTGGGAGTTAGAGTGAATTATGCAGAGTGAGTGTGAATTCTGGAATGTGAGAGTGAATTATGGAGAGTGAGAATGAATTATGCAGAGTTAGTGTGAATTATGGCGAGTGAGAGTGAATTATTCAGAGTGAGTGTGAATTATGGAATGTGAGTGTGCATTATGGAGAGTGAGAGTGAATTATGGAGAGTGAGTGTGTATTATGGGGGGTGAGTGTTAACAATGGAATGTGAGTATGAATTATGGAGAGTGAGAGTGTATTATAGGGAGTGAGATTGAATTATGTAATGTGAGTGTGAATTATGTAGAGTGAGAGTGAATTATGGGGAGTGAGAGTGAATTATCGAGAGTGAGTGTGAATTCTGGAATGTGAGTGTGAATTATAGAGAGTGAGTGTGAATTATGGAATATGAGTGTGAATTATGGAGAGTGAGTGTGAATGATGGAGAGTGAGAGTGAATTATGGAATGTGAGTGTGAATTATGGAGAATGAGTGTGATTTATGGAGCGTGAGAGTGAATTATGGAGAGTGAGTGTGAATTATGGAGAGTGAGTGTGAATTATGGAATGTGAGAGTGGATTATGGAGAGTGAGAGTTAATTTTGCTGAGTGAGTGTGAATTATGGAGAGTGAGATTGAATTATCGAGAGTGAGAGTGAATTATGCGGAGTGAGTGTGAATTATGGTATGTGAGTGTGAATTGTGGGAGTGAGAGTGAATTATGCGGAGTGAATGTGAATTCTGGAATGTGAGTGTGAATTATGGAGTGTGAGAACGAAATATGGGGAGTGAGTGTGAATTATGGAGACTGAGAGTAAATTATGGAGAGTGAGAATGAATTATGCAGAGTGAGTGTGAATTATGGCGAGTGAGAGTGAATTATTCGGAGTGACTGTGAATTATGGAATGTGAGTGTGCATTATGGAGAGTGAGAGTGAATTATGGAGAGTGAGTGTGTATTATGGAGAGTGAGTGTGTATTATGGGGAGTGAGTGTGAATTATGGAATGTGAGTATGAATTATGGAGAATGAGAGTGTATTATAGGGAGTGAGATTGAATTATGTAATGTGATTGTGAATTATGAAGAGTGAGAGTGAATTATGGGGAGTGAGAGTGAATTATCGAGAGTGAGTGTGAATTATGGAATGTGAGTGTGAATTATAGAGAGCGAGAGTGAATTATGGAATGTGAGTGTGAATTATGGAGAATGAGTGTGAATGATGGAGAGTGAGAGTGAATTATGGAATTTGAGTTTGAATTATGGAGAATGAGTGTGATTTATGGAGCGTGAGAGTGAATTATGGAGAGTGAGTGTGAATTCTGGAGAGTGAGTGTGAATTATAGAGAATTAGTGTGAATTATGGAGAGTGAGTTTGAATGATGGAATGTGAGAGTGAATTATGGAGAGTGAGAGTGAATCATTGAGAGTGAGTGTGAATTATATAACGTGAGTGTGAATTATGGAATGTGAGTGTGCATTATGGAGAGTGAGAGTGAATTATGGAGAGCGAGAGTGAATTATGGAGAGTGAGAGTGAATTATGCGGAGTGATTGTGAATTATGGAATGTGAGTGCGAATTATGGAGAGTGAGAGTGAATTATGGGGAGTGAGAGTGAATTATGGATTGTGAGTGTGAATTATGGAGAATGAGAATGAATTATGGAGAGTGAGAGTGAATTATGGAGAGTGACTGTGAATTATGGAGAGTGAGAGTGAATTATGCGGAGTGAGTGTGAATTTTGGAATGTGAGTATGAATTATAGATAGTGAGTGTGAATTATGGAGAGTGAGTTTGAATTATGGTATGTCAGAGTAAATTATAGAGAGTGACAGTGAATTATGCTGAGTGATAGTGAATTATGCGTAGTGAGTGTGAATTATCGAATGTGAGTGTGAATTATGGAATGTGAGTGTGAATTATGGAGAGTGAGAGTGAATTATCTAGAATGACTGTGAATTATGGAGAGTGAGAGTGAATTATGCGGAGTGAGTGTGAATTATGGAGAGTGAGCGTTAATTATGGAGTGTGTGAGTGAGTTATGGGGAGTGAGAGTGAATTATGGGGAATGAGTGTGCATTATGGAATGTGAGTTTGAATTATAGAGACTGAGTGTGAATTATGGAGAATGAGCGTGAATTATGGAGAGTGAGTGTGAATTATGGCAAGTGAGTGTGAATTATGGAGAGTGAGAGAGAATTATGGAGAGTGGGTATGAATTATGGAGAGTGAGAGTGAATTATGGAATATGAGTGTGAATTAAAAAGAGTGAGTGTGAATTATGGAGAGTGATTGTGAATTATTGAGAGTGAGTGCGAATAATGGAGAGTGAGTGTGAATTATGGAGAGTGAGTGTGAATTATGGAATGTGAGAGTGGATTATGGAGAGTGAGAGTTAATTATGCTGAGTGAGTGTGAATTATGGAGAGTGAGATTGAATTATCGAGAGTGAGAGTGAATTATGCGGAATGAGTGTGAATTATGGAATGTGAGTGTGAATTGTGGAGAGTGAGAGTGAATTATAGGGAGTGAGATTGAATTATGTAATGTGAGTGTGAATTATGGAGAGTGAGAGTGAATTATGGGGAGTGAGAGTAAATTATCGAGAGTGAGTGTGAATTATGGAATGTGAGTGTGAATTATAGAGAAGTGAGTGTGAATTATGGAATATGAGTGTGAATTATGGAGAGTGAGTGTGAATGATGGAGAGTGAGAGTGAATTATGGAATGTGAGTTTGAATTATGGAGAATGAGTGTGATTTATGGAGCGTGAGAGTGAATTATGGAGAGTGAGTGTGAATTCTGGAGAGTGAGTGTGAATTATAGAGAATTAGTGTGAATTATGGAGAGTGAGTTTGAATGATGGAATGTAAGAGTGAATTATGGAGAGTGAGAGTGAATCATTGAGAGTGAGTGTGAATTATGGAATGTGAGTGTGAATTATATAACGTGAGTGTGAATTATGGAATGTGAGTGTGAATTGTGGAGAGCGAGTGTGAATTGAGGAGAGTGAGTGTGAATTATGCACAGTGAGTGTGAATTATGGAGGGTGAGTGTGAATTATGGAGAGTGAGGGTGAATTATGGAATGCGAGTGTGAATTATGGAGAGTGAGTGTGAATTATGTCATGTGAGTGTGAATGATGGAGAGCGAGTGTGAATTCGGGAAAGTGACTGTTAATTCTGGAGTAGCGAGTGTGAATTATGGAATGTGAGAGTTAATTATGGAGAGTGAGAGTGAATTATGGAATGTGAGTGTGAATTATGGGGAGTGAGTGTGAATTATGGAGAGTGAGTGTGAATTATGGAATGTGAGAATGGATTATGGAGAGTGAGAGTTAATTATGCTGAGTGAGTGTGAAGTATGGAGAGTGAGATTGAATTATCGAGAGTGAGAGTGAATTATGCGGAGTGAGTGTGAATTATATAATGTGAGTGTGAATTGTGGGAGTGAGAGTGAATTATGCGGAGTGAGTGTGAATTCTGGAATGTGAGTTTGAATTATGGAGTGTGAGAGCGAATTATGGGAAGTGAGTGTGAATTATGGAGACTGAGAGTGAATTATGGAGAGTGAGAAAGAATTATGCAGAGTGAGTGTGAATTATGGCGAGTGAGAGTGAATTATTCGGAGTGAGTGTGAATTATGGAATGTGAGTGTGCATTATGGAGAGTGAGAGTGAATTATGGAGAGTGAGATTGAATTATGTAATGTGAGTGTGAATTATGGAGAGTGAGAGTGAATTATAGGGAGTGAGATTGAATTATGTAATGTGAGTGTGAATTATGGAGAGTGAGAGTGAATTATGGAATGTGAGTGTGAATTATGGGGAGTGAGTGTGAATTATGGAGTGTGAGTGTGAATTATGGAATGTGAGAGTGGATTATGGAGAGTGAGAGTTAATTATGCTGAGTGAGTGTGAATTATGGAGAGTGAGATTGAATTATCGAGAGTGAGAGTGAATTATGCGGAGTGAGTGTGAATTATGGTATGTGAGTGTGAATTGTGGGAGTGAGAGTGAATTATGCGGAGTGAGTGTGAATTCTGGAATGTGAGCGTGAATTATGGAGTGTGAGAACGAATTATGGGGAGTGAGTGTGAATTATGGAGACTGAGAGTAAATTATGGAGAGTGAGAATGAATTATGCAGAGTGAGTGTGAATTATGGCGAGTGAGAGTGAATTATTCGGAGTGAGTGTGAATTATGGAATGTGAGTGTGCATTCTGGAGAGTGAGAGTGAATTATGGAGAGTGAGTGTGTATTATGGAGAGTGAGTGTGTATTATGGGGAGTGAGTGTGAATTATGGAATGTGAGTATGAATTATGGAGAGTGAGAGTGTATTATAGGGAGTGAGATTGAATTATGTAATGTGATTGTGAATTATGGAGAGTGAGTGTGAATTATGGGGAGTGAGAGTGAATTATCGAGAGTGAGTGTGAATTATGGAATGTGAGTGTGAATTATAGAGAGCGAGAGTGAATTATGGAATGTGAGTGTGAATTATGGAGAATGAGTGTGAATGATGGAGAGTGAGAGTGAATTATGGAATGTGAGTTTGAATTATGGAGAATGAGTGTGATTTATGGAGCGTGAGAGTGAATTATGGAGAGTGAGTGTGAATTCTGGAGAGTGAGTGTGAATTATAGAGAATTAGTGTGAATTATGGAGAGTGAGTTTGAATGATGGAATGTGAGAGTGAATTATGGAGAGTGAGAGTGAATCATTGAGAGTGAGTGTGAATGATGGAATGTGAGTGTGAATTATATAACGTGAGTGTGAATTATGGAATGTGAGTGTGCATTATGGAGAGTGAGAGTGAATTATGGAGAGCGAGAGTGAATTATGGAGAGTGAGAGTGATTTATGGAGGGAGTGTGAATTATGGAATGTGAGTGTGAATTATGGAGAGTGAGAGTGAATTGTGCGGAGTGAGAGTGAATTATGCGGAGTGAGTGTGAATTATGGAGAGTGAGAGAGAATTATGGGGAGTGAGAGCGAATTATCGAGAGAATGTGAATTATGGAATGAGTGTGAATAACAGAGTGCGTGTGAATTATGGAGAACGAGAGTGAATTATAGAGAGTGAGTGTGAATTACGGAGAGTGAGTGTGAATTACGGAGAGTAATTGTAAATTATGAAATGTGAGAGTGAATTATAGAGAGTGAGAGTGAATTATGCTGAGTGAATATAAATTATGGAGAGTGAGAGTGAATTATGGAGATTGATAGTGAATTATGGAGAGTGACTGTGAATTATGGAGAGTGAGAGTGAATTATGCGGAGTGATTGTGAATTATGGAATGTGAGTGCGAATTATGGAGAGTGAGAGTGAATTATGGGGAGTGAGAGTGAATTATAGAATGTGAGTGTGAATTATGGAGAATGAGAATGAATTATGGAGAGTGAGAGTGAATTATGGAGAGTGACTGTGAATTATGGAGAGTGAGAGTGAATTATGCGGAGTGAGTGTGAATTATGGAATGTGAGTATGAATTATAGATAGTGAGTGTGAATTATGGAGAGTGAGTTTGAATTATGGTATGTCAGATTAAATTATAGAGAGTGACAGTGTATTATGCTGAGTGATAGTGAATTATGCGTAGTGAGTGTGAATTATCGAATGTGAGTGTGAATTATGGAATGTGAGTGTGAATTATGGAGAGTGAGAGTGAATTATCTAGAATGACTGTGAATTATGGAGAGTGAGAGTGAATTATGCGGAGTGAGTGTGAATTATGGAGAGTGAGCGTTAATTATGGAGTGTGTGAGTGAGTTATGGGGAGTGAGAGTGAATTATGGGGAATGAGTGTGCATTATGGAATGTAAGTTTGAATTATAGAGACTGAGTGTGAATTATGGAGAATGAGAGTGAATTATGGAGAGTGAGTGTGAATTATGGAGAGTGAGTGTGAATTATGGAATGTGAGAGTGGATTATGGAGAGTGAGAGTTAATTATGCTGAGTGAGTGTGAATTATGGAGAGTGAGATTGAATTATCGAGAGTGAGAGTGAATTATGCGGAATGAGTGTGAATTATGGAATGTGAGTGTGAATTGTGGAGAGTGAGAGTGAATTATAGGGAGTGAGATTGAATTATGTAATGTGAGTGTGAATTATGGAGAGTGAGAGTGAATTATGGGGAGTGAGAGTAAATTATCGAGAGTGAGTGTGAATTATGGAATGTGAGCGTGAATTATAGAGAGTGAGTGTGAATTATGGAATATGAGTGTGAATTATGGAGAGTGAGTGTGAATGATGGAGATTGAGAGTGAATTATGGAATGTGAGTTTGAATTATGGAGAATGAGTGTGATTTATGGAGCGTGAGAGTGAATTATGGAGAGTGAGTGTGAATTCTGGAGAGTGAGTGTGAATTATGGAATGTGAGTGTGAATTATGGAATGTGAGTGTGAATTGTGGAGAGCGAGTGTGAATTGAGGAGAGTGAGTGTGAATTATGCACAGTGAGTGTGAATTATGGAGGGTGAGTGTGAATTATGGAGAGTGAGTGTGAATTATGTCATGTGAGTGTGAATGATGGAGAGCAAGTGTGAATTCGGGAAAGTGACTGTTAATTCTGGAATGTGAGTGTGAATTATGGAGTGTGAGAGCGAATTATGGGAAGTGAGTGTGAATTATGGAGACTGAGAGTGAATTATGGAGAGTGAGAAAGAATTATGCAGAGTGAGTGTGAATTATGGAATGTGAGTGTGAATTATAGAGAGTGAGTGTGAATTATGGAATATGAGTGTGAATTATGGAGAGTGAGTGTGAATGATGGAGAGTGAGAGTGAATTATGGAATGTGAGTGTGAATTATGGAGAATGAGTGTGATTTATGGAGCGTGAGAGTGAATTATGGAGAGTGAGTGTGAATTCTGGAGAGGGAGTGTGAATTATAGAGAATTAGTGTGAATTATGGAGAGTGAGTTTGAATGATGGAATGTGAGAGTGAATTATGGAGAGTGAGAGTGAATCATTGAGAGTGAGTGTGAATTATGGAATGTGAGTGTGAATTATATAACGTGAGTGTGAATTATGGAATGTGAGTGTGAATTGTGGAGAGCGAGTGTGAATTGAGGAGAGTGAGTGTGAATTATGCACAGTGAGTGTGAATTATGGAGGGTGAGTGTGAATTATGGAATATGAGTGTGAATTATGGAAATGAGTGTGAATGATGGAGAGTGAGAGTGAATTATGGAATGTGAGTGTGAATTATGGAGAATGAGTGTGATTTATGGAGCGTGAGAGTGAATTATGGAGAGTGAGTGTGAATTCTGGAGAGTGAGTGTGAATTATAGAGAATTAGTGTGAATTATGGAGAGTGAGTTTGAATGATGGAATGTGAGAGTGAATTATGGAGAGTGAGAGTGAATCATTGAGAGTGAGTGTGAATTATGGAATGTGAGTGTGAATTATATAACGTGAGTGTGAATTATGGAATGTGAGTGTGAATTGTGGAGAGCGAGTGTGAATTGAGGAGAGTGAGTGTGAATTATGCACAGTGAGTGTGAATTATGGAGGGTGAGTGTGAATTATGGAGAGCGAGGGTGAATTATGGAATGCGAGTGTGAATTATGGAGAGTGAGTGTGAATTATGTCATGTGAGTGTGAATGATGGAGAGCGAGTGTGAATTCGGGAAAGTGACTGTTAATTATGGAGTAGCGAGTGTGAATTATGGAATGTGAGAGTTAATTATGGAGAGTGAGAATGAATTATGCAGAGTGAGTGTGAATTATGGCGAGTGAGAGTGAATTATTCAGAGTGAGTGTGAATTATGGAATGTGAGTGTGCATTATGGAGAGTGAGAGTGAATTATGGAGAGTGAGTGTGTATTATGGGGAGTGAGAGTGAACAATGGAATGTGAGTATGAATTGTGGAGAGTGAGAGTGTATTATAGGGAGTGAGATTGAATTATGTAATGTGAGTGTGAATTATGGAGAGTGAGAGTGAATTATGGGGAGTGAGAGTGAATTATCGAGAGTGAGTGTGAATTATGGAATGTGAGAGTGAATTATAGAGAGTGAGTGTGAATTATGGAATATGAGTGTGAATTATGGAGAGTGAGTGTGAATGATGGAGAGTGAGAGTGAATTATGGAATGTGAGTGTGAATTATGGAGAATGAGTGTGATTTATGGAGCGTGAGAGTGAATTATGGAGAGTGAGTGTGAATTATGGAGAGTGAGTGTGAATTATGGAATGTGAGAGTGGATTATGGAGAGTGAGAGTTAATTATGCTGAGTGAGTGTGAATTATGGAGAGTGAGATTGAATTATCGAGAGTGAGAGTGAATTATGCGGAGTGAGTGTGCATTATGGTATGTGAGTGTGAATTGTGGGAGTGAGAGTGAATTATGCGGAGTGAGTGTGAATTCTGGAATGTGAGTGTGAATTATGGAGTGTGAGAACGAATTATGGGGAGTGAGTGTGAATTATGGAGACTGAGAGTAAATTATGGAGAGTGAGAATGAATTATGCAGAGTGAGTGTGAATTATGGCGAGTGAGAGTGAATTATTCGGAGTGAGTGTGAATTATGGAATGTGAGTGTGCATTCTGGAGAGTGAGAGTGAATTATGGAGAGTGAGTGTGTATTATGGAGAGTGAGTGTGTATTATGGGGAGTGAGTGTGAATTATGGAATGTGAGTATGAATTATGGAGAGTGAGAGTGTATTATAGGGAGTGAGATTGAATTATGTAATGTGATTGTGAATTATGGAGAGTGAGAGTGAATTATGGGGAGTGAGAGTGAATTATCGAGAGTGAGTGTGAATTATGGAATGTGAGTGTGAATTATAGAGAGCGAGAGTGAATTATGGAATGTGAGTGTGAATTATGGAGAATGAGTGTGATTTATGGAGCGTGAGAGTGAATTATGGAGAGTGAGTGTGAATTCTGGAGAGTGAGTGTGAATTATAGAGAATTAGTGTGAATTATGGAGAGTGAGTTTGAATGATGGAATGTGAGAGTGAATTATGGAGAGTGAGAGTGAATCATTGAGAGTGAGTGTGAATGATGGAATGTGAGTGTGAATTATATAACATGTGTGTCAATTATGGAATGTGAGTGTGAATTGTGGAGAGCGAGTGTGAATTGAGGAGAGTGAGTGTGAATTATGCACAGTAAGTGTGAATTATGGAGGGTGAGTGTGAATTATGGAGAGTGAGGGTGAATTATGGAATGCGAGTGTGAATTATGGAGAGTGAGTGTGAATTATGTCATGTGAGTGCGAATGATGGAGAGCGAGTGTGAATTCGGGAAAGTGACTGTTAATTCTGGAGTAGCGAATGTGAATTATGGAATGTGAGAGTTAATTATGGAGAGTGAGAGTGAATTATGGAATGTGAGTGTGAATTATGGAGAGTGAGATTGAATTATCGAGAGTGAGAGTGAATTATGCGGAGTGAGTGTGAATTATGGAATGTGAGTGTGAATTGTGGGAGTGAGAGTGAATTATGCGGAGTGAGTGTGAATTCTGGAATGTGAGTGTGAATTATGGAGTGTGAGAACGAATTATGGGGAGTGAGTGTGAATTATGGAGACTGAGAGTGAATTATGGAGAGTGAGAATGAATTATGCAGAGTGAGTGTGAATTATGACGAGTGAGAGTGAATTATTCGGAGTGAGTGTGAATTATGGAATGTGAGTGTGCATTATGGAGAGTGAGAGTGAATTATGGAGAGTGAGTGTGTATTATGGGGAGTGAGTGTGAATTATGGAATGTGAGTATGAATTATGGAGAGTGAGAGTGTATTATAGGGAGTGAGATTGAATTATGTAATGTGAGTGTGAATTATGGAGAGTGAGAGTGAATTATGGGCAGTGAGAGTGAATTATCGAGAGTGAGTCTGAATTATGGAATGTGAGTGTGAATTATAGAGAGTGAGTGTGAATTATGGAATATGAGTGTGAATTATGGAGAGTGAGTGTGAATGATGGAGAGTGAGAGTGAATTATGGAATGTGAGTGTGAATTATGGAGAATGAGTGTGATTTATGGAGCGTGAGAGTGAATTATGGAGAGTGAGTGTGAATTCTGGAGAGTGAGTGTGAATTATAGAGAATTAGTGTGAATTATGGAGAGTGAGTTTGAATGATGGAATGTGAGAGTGAATTATGGGGAGTGAGAGTGAATCATTGAGAGTGAGTGTGAATTATGGAATGTGAGTGTGAATTATATAACGTGAGTGTGAATTATGGAATGTGAGTGTGAATTATGGAGAGCGAGTGTGAATTGAGGAGAGTGAGTGTGAATTATGCACAGTGAGTGTGAATTATGGAGGGTGAGTGTGAATTATGGAGAGTGAAGGTGAATTATGGAATGCGAGTGTGAATTATGGAGAGTGAGTGTGAATTATGTCATGTGAGTTCGAATGATGGAGAGCGAGTGTGAATTCGGGAAAGTGACTGTTAATTCTGGAGTAGCGAGTGTGAATTATGGAATGTGAGAGTTAATTATGGAGAGTGAGAGTGAATTATGGAATGTGAGTGTGAATTATGGGGAGTGAGTGTGAATTATGGAGAGTGAGTGTGAATTATGGAATGTGAGAGTGGATTATGGAGAGTGAGAGTTAATTATGCTGAGTGAGTGTGAATTATGGAGAGTGAGATTGAATTATCGAGAGTGAGAGTGAATTATGCGGAGTGAGTTTGAATTATGGAATGTGAGTGTGAATTGTGGGAGTGAGAGTGAATTATGCGGAGTGAGTGTGAATTCTGGAATGTGAGTGTGAATTATGGAGTGTGAGAGCGAATTATGGGGAGTGAGTGTGAATTATGGAGACTGAGAGTGAATTATGGAGAGTGAGAATGAATTATGCAGAGTGAGTGTGAATTATGGCGAGTGAGAGTGAATTATTCGGAGTGAGTGTGAATTATGGAATGTGAGTGTGCATTATGGAGAGTGAGAGTGAATTATGGAGAGTGAGTGTGTATTATGGGGAGTGAGTGTGAATTATGGAATGTGAGTATGAATTATGGAGAGTGAGAGTGTATTATAGGGAGTGAGATTGAATTATGTAATGTGAGTGTGAATTATGGAGAGTGAGAGTGAATTATGGGCAGTGAGAGTGAATTATCGAGTGTGAGTGTGAATTATGGAATGTGAGTGTGAATTATGGAGAATGAGTGTGATTTATGGAGCGTGAGAGTGAATTATGGAGAGTGAGTGTGAATTCTGGAGAGTGAGTGTGAATTATAGAGAATTAGTGTGAATTATGGAGAGTGAGTTTGAATTATGGAATGTGAGTGTGAATTGTGGAGAGCGAGTGTGAATTGAGGAGAGTGAGTGTGAATTATGCACAGTGAGTGTGAATTATGGAGGGTGAGTGTGAATTATGGAATATGAGTGTGAATTATGGAAATGAGTGTGAATGATGGAGAGTGAGAGTGAATTATGGAATGTGAGTGTGAATTATGGAGAATGAGTGTGATTTATGGAGCGTGAGAGTGAATTATGGAGAGTGAGTGTGAATTCTGGAGAGTGAGTGTGAATTATAGAGAATTAGTGTGAATTATGGAGAGTGAGTTTGAATGATGGAATGTGAGAGTGAATTATGGAGAGTGAGAGTGAATCATTGAGAGTGAGTGTGAATTATGGAATGTGAGTGTGAATTATATAACGTGAGTGTGAATTATGGAATGTGAGTGTGAATTGTGGAGAGCGAGTGTGAATTGAGGAGAGTGAGTGTGAATTATGCACAGTGAGTGTGAATTATGGAGGGTGAGTGTGAATTATGGAGAGTGAGGGTGAATTATGGAATGCGAGTGTGAATTATGGAGAGTGAGTGTGAATTATGTCATGTGAGTGTGAATGATGGAGAGCGAGTGTGAATTCGGGAAAGTGACTGTTAATTATGGAGTAGCGAGTGTGAATTATGGAATGTGAGAGTTAATTATGGAGAGTGAGAATGAATTATGCAGAGTGAGTGTGAATTATGGCGAGTGAGAGTGAATTATTCAGAGTGAGTGTGAATTATGGAATGTGAGTGTGCATTATGGAGAGTGAGAGTGAATTATGGAGAGTGAGTGTGTATTATGGGGAGTGAGAGTGAACAATGGAATGTGAGTATGAATTATGGAGAGTGAGAGTGTATTATAGGGAGTGAGATTGAATTATGTAATGTGAGTGTGAATTATGGAGAGTGAGAGTGAATTATGGGGAGTGAGAGTGAATTATCGAGAGTGAGTGTGAATTATGGAATGTGAGAGTGAATTATAGAGAGTGAGTGTGAATTATGGAATATGGGTGTGAATTATGGAGAGTGAGTGTGAATGATGGAGAGTGAGAGTGAATTATGGAATGTGAGTGTGAATTATGGAGAATGAGTGTGATTTATGGAGCGTGAGAGTGAATTATGGAGAGTGAGTGTGAATTATGGAGAGTGAGTGTGAATTATGGAATGTGAGAGTGGATTATGGAGAGTGAGAGTTATTTATGCTGAGTGAGTGTGGATTATGGAGAGTGAGATTGAATTATCGAGAGTGAGAGTGAATTATGCGGAGTGAGTGTGCATTATGGTATGTGAGTGTGAATTGTGGGAGTGAGAGTGAATTATGCGGAGTGAGTGTGAATTCTGGAATGTGAGTGTGAATTATGGAGTGTGAGAACGAATTATGGGGAGTGAGTGTGAATTATGGAGACTGAGAGTAAATTATGGAGAGTGAGAATGAATTATGCAGAGTGAGTGTGAATTATGGCGAGTGAGAGTGAATTATTCGGAGTGAGTGTGAATTATGGAATGTGAGTGTGCATTCTGGAGAGTGAGAGTGAATTATGGAGAGTGAGTGTGTATTATGGAGAGTGAGTGTGTATTATGGGGAGTGAGTGTGAATTATGGAATGTGAGTATGAATTATGGAGAGTGAGAGTGTATTATAGGGAGTGAGATTGAATTATGGAGAATGAGTGTGATTCATGGAGCGTGAGAGTGAATTATGGAGAGTGAGTGTGAATTCTGGAGAGTGAGTGTGAATTATAGAGAATTAGTGTGAATTATGGAGAGTGAGTTTGAATGATGGAATGTGAGAGTGAATTATGGAGAGTGAGAGTGAATCATTGAGAGTGAGTGTGAATGATGGAATGTGAGTGTGAATTATATAACATGTGTGTCAATTATGGAATGTGAGTGTGAATTGTGGAGAGCGAGTGTGAATTGAGGAGAGTGAGTGTGAATTATGCACAGTAAGTGTGAATTATGGAGGGTGAGTGTGAATTATGGAGAGTGAGGGTGAATTATGGAATGCGAGTGTGAATTATGGAGAGTGAGTGTGAATTATGTCATGTGAGTGCGAATGATGGAGAGCGAGTGTGAATTCGGGAAAGTGACTGTTAATTCTGGAGTAGCGAGTGTGAATTATGGAATGTGAGAGTTAATTATGGAGAGTGAGAGTGAATTATGGAATGTGAGTGTGAATTATGGAGAGTGAGATTGAATTATCGAGAGTGAGAGTGAATTATGCGGAGTGAGTGTGAATTATGGAATGTGAGTGTGAATTGTGGGAGTGAGAGTGAATTATGCGGAGTGAGTGTGAATTCTGGAATGTGAGTGTGAATTATGGAGTGTGAGAACGAATTATGGGGAGTGAGTGTGAATTATGGAGACTGAGAGTGAATTATGGAGAGTGAGAATGAATTATGCAGAGTGAGTGTGAATTATGACGAGTGAGAGTGAATTATTCGGAGTGAGTGTGAATTATGGAATGTGAGTGTGCATTATGGAGAGTGAGAGTGAATTATGGAGAGTGAGTGTGTATTATGGGGAGTGAGTGTGAATTATGGAATGTGAGTATGAATTATGGAGAGTGAGAGTGTATTATAGGGAGTGAGATTGAATTATGTAATGTGAGTGTGAATTATGGAGAGTGAGAGTGAATTATGGGCAGTGAGAGTGAATTATCGAGAGTGAGTCTGAATTATGGAATGTGAGTGTGAATTATAGAGAGTGAGTGTGAATTATGGAATATGAGTGTGAATTATGGAGAGTGAGTGTGAATGATGGAGAGTGAGAGTGAATTATGGAATGTGAGTGTGAATTATGGAGAATGAGTGTGATTTATGGAGCGTGAGAGTGAATTATGGAGAGTGAGTGTGAATTCTGGAGAGTGAGTGTGAATTATAGAGAATTAGTGTGAATTATGGAGAGTGAGTTTGAATGATGGAATGTGAGAGTGAATTATGGAGAGTGAGAGTGAATCATTGAGAGTGAGTGTGAATTATGGAATGTGAGTGTGAATTATATAACGTGAGTGTGAATTATGGAATGTGAGTGTGAATTATGGAGAGCGAGTGTGAATTGAGTAGAGTGAGTGTGAATTATGCACAGTGAGTGTGAATTATGGAGGGTGAGTGTGAATTATGGAGAGTGAAGGTGAATTATGGAATGCGAGTGTGAATTATGGAGAGTGAGTGTGAATTATGTCATGTGAGTTCGAATGATGGAGAGCGAGTGTGAATTCGGGAAAGTGACTGTTAATTCTGGAGTAGCGAGTGTGAATTATGGAATGTGAGAGTTAATTATGGAGAGTGAGAGTGAATTATGGAATGTGAGTGTGAATTATGGGGAGTGAGTGTGAATTATGGAGAGTGAGTGTGAATTATGGAATGTGAGAGTGGATTATGGAGAGTGAGAGTTAATTATGCTGAGTGAGTGTGAATTATGGAGAGTGAGATTGAATTATCGAGAGTGAGAGTGAATTATGCGGAGTGAGTTTGAATTATGGAATGTGAGTGTGAATTGTGGGAGTGAGAGTGAATTATGCGGAGTGAGTGTGAATTCTGGAATGTGAGTGTGAATTATGGAGTGTGAGAGCGAATTATGGGGAGTGAGTGTGAATTATGGAGACTGAGAGTGAATTATGGAGAGTGAGAATGAATTATGCAGAGTGAGTGTGAATTATGGCGAGTGAGAGTGAATTATTCGGAGTGAGTGTGAATTATGGAATGTGAGTGTGCATTATGGAGAGTGAGAGTGAATTATGGAGAGTGAGTGTGTATTATGGGGAGTGAGTGTGAATTATGGAATGTGAGTATGAATTATGGAGAGTGAGAGTGTATTATAGGGAGTGAGATTGAATTATGTAATGTGAGTGTGAATTATGGAGAGTGAGAGTGAATTATGGGCAGTGAGAGTGAATTATCGAGTGTGAGTGTGAATTATGGAATGTGAGTGTGAATTATGGAGAATGAGTGTGATTTATGGAGCGTGAGAGTGAATTATGGAGAGTGAGTGTGAATTCTGGAGAGTGAGTGTGAATTATAGAGAATTAGTGTGAATTATGGAGAGTGAGTTTGAATGATGGAATGTGAGAGTGAATTATGGAGAGTGAGAGTGAATCATTGAGAGTGAGTGTGAATTATGGAATGTGAGTGTGAATTATATAACGTGAGTGTGAATTATGGAATGTGAGTGTGATTTGTGGAGAGCGAGTGTGAATTGAGGAGAGTAAGTGTGAATTATGCACACTGAGTGTGAATTATGGAGGGTGAGTGTGAATTATGGAGAGTGAGGGTGAATTATGGAATGCGAGTGTGAATTATGGAGAGTGAGTGTGAATTATGTCATGTGAGTGTGAATGATGGAGAGCGAATGTGAATTCGGGAAAGTGACTGTTAATTATGGAGTAGCGAGTGTGAATTATGGAATGTGAGAGTTAATTATGGAGAGTGAGAGTGAATTATGGAATGTGAGTGTGAATTATGGGGAGTGAGTGTGAATTATGGAGTGTGAGTGTGAATTATGGAGTGTCAGTGTGAATTATGGAGAGGAGTGTGAATTTTGGAATGAGAGAGTGAATTATGGACTGTGATTTTCAATTATGGAGAGTTAAAGTGGATTATGGAGAGCGAGTGTGAATTATGGAGAGTGTGAGAGAATATGGAGAGTGAGTGAGAATTATGGAATGTGAGAGAGAATTATCGAGAGTGAGTGTGAATTATAGAGTGTGTGTGTTAATTATGGAGGGTGTGAATTATCGAGAGTGTGTGTGAATTATGGAATATGAGAGTGAATTATGGAGTGTGAGTGTGAATTATGGAGAGTGAGAGTGAATTATGGAACGTGATTGTCGATTATGGAGAGTGAAAGTGAATTATGGAGAGCGAGTGAGAAGTATGGAATGCGAGTGCGAATTATGGAGAGTGAGTGTGAATTATGGAGAGTGTGAGAGAATTATGGAGAGAGGGTGTGACTTATGGAATGTGAGAGAGAATTATGGAGAGTGAGTGTGAATTATAGAGAGCGTGTGTGAATTATGGAGTGTGAAAATTATCGAGAGTGTGTGTGAATTATGGAATGTGAGAGTGAATTATGGAGAGTGAGTGTGAATTATGGAGAGTGAGTGTTAATTATGGAATGTGAGTTTGAATTATGTAGCATGTGCGTGAATGAAAGAGACTGTGTGTGAATTATGGAGAGCGAGTGTGAATTATGGAATGTGAGTGTGAATTATGGAGGGTGAGAGTGAATTATGGAGAGTGATTGTGAATTATGGAATGTGAGTATGAATTATGCAGAGTGACAGCAAACTATGGAGAATGAGAGTGAATTACAGGGATTGAGTGTTAATTATGGAGAACGAGTGTGAATGCATTGCTAGTCATTTTCCAACATTCCATTGACTCTGGATCAGTTCCTATCGAGTGGAGGGTATCCAATACAACCCCACTTTTTAAAAAAGGAGTGAGAGAGAAAACAGGGAATTATGGACCGGTCAGCCTGACCTCAGTAGTGGGTAAAATGATGGAATCAATTATTAAGGATGTCATAGCAGTGCATTTGGAAAATGGTGACATGATAGGTCCAAGTCAGCATGGATTTGTGAAAGGGAAATCATGCTTGACAAACCTTCTGGAATTTTTTGAGGATGTTTCCAGTAAAGTGGACAATGGAGAACCAGTTGATGTGGTATATTTGGACTTTCAGAAGGCTTTCGACAAAGTCCCACACAAGAGATTCATGTGCAAAGTTAAAGCACATGGGATTGGGGGTAGTGTGCTGACGTGGATTGAGAACTGGTTGTCAGACAGGAAGCAAAGAGTAGGAGTGAATGGGTACTTTTCAGAATGGCAGGCAGTGACTAGTGGGGTACCGCAAGATTCTGTGCTGGGGCCCCAGCTGTTTACATTGTACATTAATGATTTAGACGAGGGGATTAAATATATTATCTCCAAATTTGTGGATGACACTAAGTTGGGTGGCAGTGTGAGCTGCGAGGAGGATGCTATGAGGCTGCAGAGTGACTTGGACAGGTCAGGTGAGTGGGCAAATGCATGGCAGATGAAGTATAATGTGGATAAATGTGAGGTTATCCACTTTGGTGGTAAAAACAGAGAGACAGACTATTATCTGAATGGTGACAGATTAGGAAGAGGGGAGGTGCAACGAGACCTGGGTGTCATGGTACATCAGTCATTGAAGGTTGGCATGCAGGTACAGCAGGTGGTTAAGAAAGCAAATGGCATGTTGGCCTTCATAGCGAGGGGATTTGAGTACAGGGGCAGGGAGGTGAGGCCACACCTGGAGTATTGTTTACAGTTTTGGTCTCCTAACTTGAGGAAGGACATTCTTGCTATTGAGGGAGTGCAGCGAAGATTCACCAGACTGATTCCCGGGATGGTGGGACTGACCTATCAAGAAAGACTGGATCAACTGGGCTTGTATTCACTGGAGTTCAGAAGAATGAGAGGGGACCTCATAGAAACGTTTAAAATTCTGACATGTTTAGACAGGTTAGATGCAGGAAGAATGTTCCCAATGTTGGGGAAGTCCAGAACCAGGGGTCACAGTCTAAGGATAAGGGGTAAGCCATTTAGGACCGAGATGAGGAGAAACTTCTTCACTCAGAGAGTGGTGAACCTGTGGAATTCTCTACCACAGAAAGTAGTTGAGGCCAATTCACTAAATATATTCAAAAGGGAGTTAGATGAAGTCCTTACTACTCGGGGGATCAAGGGGTATGGCGAGAAAGCAGGAAGGGGGTACTGAAGTGCATGTTCAGCCATGAACTCATTGAATGGCGGTGCAGGCTAGATGGGCTGAATGGCCTACTCCTGCACCTATTTTCTATGTTTCTATGTTTCTATTATGAAGAGTGAGTGTTAATTTTGGAGAGTGAGTGTGAATTATAGAGAGTGAGTGTGAATTATGGAGAGTGAAAGTCAATTATGGAATGTGAGTGTGAATTTTGGAGAGTGAGTGTGAATTATGGACAGTGAGAGTGAATTATGGAGAGTGAGAGCGAATTATGGAATGTCAGTGTGAATTATAGAGAGTGAGTGTTAATTATGTAGAGTGAGTGTGAATTATGAAATGTGAGTGTGAATTATGCAGCGTGAGTGTGAATTATGGAGGGTGTGTGTGAATTATGGAGAGTGAGTGTGAATTATGGAGAGTGAAAGTCAATTATGGAATGTGAGTGTGAATTTTGGAGAGTGAGTGTGAATTATGGACAGTGAGAGTGAATTATGGAGAGTGAGAGCGAATTATGGAATGTCAGTGTGAATTATAGAGAGTGAGTGTTAATTATGTAGAGTGAGTATGCATTATTGATTGTGAGAGTGAATTATGGAGAGTGAGAGTGAATTATGGAGAGTGAGTGTGAATTATGAAATGTGAGTGTGAATTATGCAGCATGAGTGTGAATTATGGAGAGTGTGTGTGAATTATGGAGAGTGAGTGTGAATTATGGAGAGTGAGTGTGAATTATGGAATGTGAGTGTGAATTATGGAGAGTGAGTGTGAATTATGGAATGTGAGAGTGAATTATGGAGAGTGAGATTGAATTATGGAGTGTGAGTGTGAATTATAGAGAGTGTGCGTGAATTATGGAATGTGAGAGTGAATTATGGAGACTGAGTGTGAATTATGGAGAGTGAGTGTTAATTATGCAGTGTGTGAATTCTAGAGAGTGACTGTGAATTATGGAGAGTCAGTGTGAGTAATGGAGAGGAGTGTGAATTATGGAACGTGAAAGTGAATTATGGAACGTGATTGTCAATTATGGAGAGTGAAAGTGAATAATGTAGAGCGAGTGTGAATTATGGAGAGTGTGAGAGAATTATGGAGAGTGAGTGTGAATTATGGAATGTGAGAGAGAATTATGGAGAGTGAGTGTGAATTATAGAGAGTGTGTGTGAATTATGGAGTGCGTGAATTATCGAGTGTGTGAATTATGGAATGTGAAAGTGAATTATGGAGAGTGAGTGTGAATTATGGAGAGTGAGTGTTAATTATGGAATGTGAGTGTGAATTATGTAACGTGTGCATGAATGAAAGTGAGTGTGTGTGAATCATGGAGAGCGAGTGTGAATTATGGAATGTGTGTGTGAATTATGGAGGGTGAGAGTAAATTCTGGAATGCGAGTGTGAATTAGGGAGAGAGAGTGTTAATTATGGAACGTGAGTGTGAATTATGGAGAATGAGCGTGAATTATGGAGAGTGAGTGTGAATTATGGAATGTGAGTGTGAATGATGGAGAGTGTGTGTGAATTCTGGAGCGCGAGAGTGAATTGTGTTGAGCGAGTGTGAATTATGGAATGTGAGTGTGAATTATGGAGAGTGAGAGTGAATTATGGAATGCGAGTGTGAATTAGGGAGAGCGCGTGTGAATTATTGAGAGTGAGTGTGAATTATGAATTATCTGGCCGTGGTCTCAGCTCCACTTACCCGCACGCTCTCCGTAACCCTTAATTCCCTTATTGGTTAAAAATCTATCTATCTGTGACTTCAATACATTCAATGAGCTAGCCTCAATTGCTTCCTTGGGGAGAGAATTCCACAGATTTACAACCCTCTGGGAGAAGAAATTCCTTCTCAACTCGGTTTTAAATTGGCTCCCCCGTATTTTGAGGCTGTGCCCCCTAGTTCTAGTCTCCCCGACCAGTGGAAACAACCTCTCTGCCTCTGAGGAAAGTGAGTGTGAATTATAGCGAGTGAATGTGAATTATAGCGAATGAGTGTGAATGATACAGAGTGAGTGTGATTTATGGAGAGCGCGAATAAATTGTGGAGAGTGAGTGTGAATTATGCAGAGTGAGTGTGAATTATGGAGAACGAGTGTGAATTATGAGGCATGAGTGTGCATTATCGAGAGTGAGAGTGAATTATTGGGAATGAGTGTTAATTCTGGAGAGTGAGTATGAATTCTGGAGAGTGAGTGTGAATTATAGAGAGTGAATGTGAATTATGGAGAGTGATTGTGAATTATGGTGAGTGAGTGAGAATTATCGAGAGTGAGTGTGAATTGTGGAGAGTTAGTCTGATTTGTGCAGAGTGAGTGTGAACTATGGAGAGTGAGTGTTAATTATGGAATGTGAGTGTGTATTATGGAGAGTGCACGTGAATTATGCAGAGTGAGTGTGAATTCTGGAGAGGGAGTGTGAATTATAGAGAATTAGTGTGAATTATGGAGAGTGAGTTTGAATGATGGAATGTGAGAGTGAATTATGGAGAGTGAGAGTGAATCATTGAGAGTGAGTGTGAATTATGGAATGTGAGTGTGAATTATATAACGTGAGTGTGAATTATGGAATGTGAGTGTGAATTGTGGAGAGCGAGTGTGAATTGAGGAGAGTGAGTATGAATTATGCACAGTGAGTGTGAATTATGGAGGGTGAGTGTGAATTATGGAATATGAGTGTGAATTATGGAAATGAGTGTGAATGATGGAGAGTGAGAGTGAATTATGGAATGTGAGTGTGAATTATGGAGAATGAGTGTGATTTATGGAGCGTGAGAGTGAATTATGGAGAGTGAGTGTGAATTCTGGAGAGGGAGTGTGAATTATAGAGAATTAGTGTGAATTATGGAGAGTGAGAGTGAATTATGGAGAGTGAGAGTGAATCATTGAGAGTGAGTGTGAATTATGGAATGTGAGTGTGAATTATATAACGTGAGTGTGAATTATGGAATGTGAGTGTGAATTGTGGAGAGCGAGTGTGAATTGAGGAGAGTGAGTGTGAATTATGCAGCGTGTGTGTGAATTATGGAGAGTGTGTGTGAATTATGGAGAGTGAGTGTGAATTATGGAGAGTGAAAGTCAATTATGGAATGTGAGTGTGAATTTTGGAGAGTGAGTGTGAATTATGGACAGTGAGAGTGAATTATGGAGAGTGAGAGCGAATTATGGAATGTCAGTGTGAATTATAGAGAGTGAGTGTTAATTATGTAGAGTGAGTATGCATTATTGATTGTGAGAGTGAATTATGGAGAGTGAGAGTGAATTATGGAGAGTGAGTGTGAATTATGAAATGTGAGTGTGAATTATGCAGCATGAGTGTGAATTATGGAGAGTGTGTGTGAATTATGGAGAGTGAGTGTGAATTATGGAGAGTGAGTGTGAATTATGGAATGTGAGTGTGAATTATGGAGAGTGAGTGTGAATTATGGAATGTGAGAGTGAATTATGGAGAGTGAGATTGAATTATGGAGTGTGAGTGTGAATTATAGAGAGTGTGCGTGAATTATGGAATGTGAGAGTGAATTATGGAGACTGAGTGTGAATTATGGAGAGTGAGTGTTAATTATGCAGTGTGTGAATTCTAGAGAGTGACTGTGAATTATGGAGAGTCAGTGTGAGTAATGGAGAGGAGTGTGAATTATGGAACGTGAAAGTGAATTATGGAACGTGATTGTCAATTATGGAGAGTGAAAGTGAATAATGTAGAGCGAGTGTGAATTATGGAGAGTGTGAGAGAATTATGGAGAGTGAGTGTGAATTATGGAATGTGAGAGAGAATTATGGAGAGTAAGTGTGAATTATAGAGAGTGTGTGTGAATTATGGAGTGCGTGAATTATCGAGTGTGTGAATTATGGAATGTGAAAGTGAATTATGGAGAGTGAGTGTGAATTATGGAGAGTGAGTGTTAATTATGGAATGTGAGTGTGAATTATGTAACGTGTGCATGAATGAAAGTGAGTGTGTGTGAATCATGGAGAGCGAGTGTGAATTATGGAATGTGTGTGTGAATTATGGAGGGTGAGAGTAAATTCTGGAATGCGAGTGTGAATTAGGGAGAGAGAGTGTTAATTATGGAACGTGAGTGTGAATTATGGAGAATGAGCGTGAATTATGGAGAGTGAGTGTGAATTATGGAATGTGAGTGTGAATGATGGAGAGTGTGTGTGAATTCTGGAGCGCGAGAGTGAATTGTGTTGAGCGAGTGTGAATTATGGAATGTGAGTGTGAATTATGGAGAGTGAGAGTGAATTATGGAATGCGAGTGTGAATTAGGGAGAGCGCGTGTGAATTATTGAGAGTGAGTGTGAATTATGAATTATCTGGCCGTGGTCTCAGCTCCACTTACCCGCACGCTCTCCGTAACCCTTAATTCCCTTATTGGTTAAAAATCTATCTATCTGTGACTTCAATACATTCAATGAGCTAGCCTCAATTGCTTCCTTGGGGAGAGAATTCCACAGATTTACAACCCTCTGGGAGAAGAAATTCCTTCTCAACTCGGTTTTAAATTGGCTCCCCCGTATTTTGAGGCTGTGCCCCCTAGTTCTAGTCTCCCCGACCAGTGGAAACAACCTCTCTGCCTCTGAGGAAAGTGAGTGTGAATTATAGCGAGTGAATGTGAATTATAGCGAATGAGTGTGAATGATACAGAGTGAGTGTGATTTATGGAGAGCGCGAATAAATTGTGGAGAGTGAGTGTGAATTATGCAGAGTGAGTGTGAATTATGGAGAACGAGTGTGAATTATGAGGCATGAGTGTGCATTATCGAGAGTGAGAGTGAATTATTGGGAATGAGTGTTAATTCTGGAGAGTGAGTATGAATTCTGGAGAGTGAGTGTGAATTATAGAGAGTGAATGTGAATTATGGAGAGTGATTGTGAATTATGGTGAGTGAGTGAGAATTATCGAGAGTGAGTGTGAATTGTGGAGAGTTAGTCTGATTTGTGCAGAGTGAGTGTGAACTATGGAGAGTGAGTGTTAATTATGGAATGTGAGTGTGTATTATGGAGAGTGCACGTGAATTATGCAGAGTGAGTGTGAATTCTGGAGAGGGAGTGTGAATTATAGAGAATTAGTGTGAATTATGGAGAGTGAGTTTGAATGATGGAATGTGAGAGTGAATTATGGAGAGTGAGAGTGAATCATTGAGAGTGAGTGTGAATTATGGAATGTGAGTGTGAATTATATAACGTGAGTGTGAATTATGGAATGTGAGTGTGAATTGTGGAGAGCGAGTGTGAATTGAGGAGAGTGAGTATGAATTATGCACAGTGAGTGTGAATTATGGAGGGTGAGTGTGAATTATGGAATATGAGTGTGAATTATGGAAATGAGTGTGAATGATGGAGAGTGAGAGTGAATTATGGAATGTGAGTGTGAATTATGGAGAATGAGTGTGATTTATGGAGCGTGAGAGTGAATTATGGAGAGTGAGTGTGAATTCTGGAGAGTGAGTGTGAATTATAGAGAATTAGTGTGAATTATGGAGAGTGAGTTTGAATGATGGAATGTGAGAGTGAATTATGGAGAGTGAGAGTGAATCATTGAGAGTGAGTGTGAATTATGGAATGTGAGTGTGAATTATATAACGTGAGTGTGAATTATGGAATGTGAGTGTGAATTGTGGAGAGCGAGTGTGAATTGAGGAGAGTGAGTGTGAATTATGCACAGTGAGTGTGAATTATGGAGGGTGAGTGTGAATTATGGAGAGTGAGGGTGAATTATGGAATGCGAGTGTGAATTATGGAGAGTGAGTGTGAATTATGTCATGTGAGTGTGAATGATGGAGAGCGAGTGTGAATTCGGGAAAGTGACTGTTAATTATGGAGTAGCGAGTGTGAATTATGGAATGTGAGAGTTAATTATGGAGAGTGAGAATGAATTATGCAGAGTGAGTGTGAATTATGGCGAGTGAGAGTGAATTATTCAGAGTGAGTGTGAATTATGGAATGTGAGTGTGCATTATGGAGAGTGAGAGTGAATTATGGAGAGTGAGTGTGTATTATGGGGAGTGAGAGTGAACAATGGAATGTGAGTATGAATTATGGAGAGTGAGAGTGTATTATAGGGAGTGAGATTGAATTATGTAATGTGAGTGTGAATTATGGAGAGTGAGAGTGAATTATGGGGAGTGAGAGTGAATTATCGAGAGTGAGTGTGAATTATGGAATGTGAGTGTGAATTATAGAGAGTGAGTGTGAATTATGGAATATGAGTGTGAATTATGGAGAGTGAGTGTGAATGATGGAGAGTGAGAGTGAATTATGGAATGTGAGTGTGAATTATGGAGAATGAGTGTGATTTATGGAGCGTGAGAGTGAATTATGGAGAGTGAGTGTGAATTATGGAGAGTGAGTGTGAATTATGGTATGTGAGAGTGGATTATGGAGAGTGAGAGTTAATTATGCTGAGTGAGTGTGAATTATGGAGAGTGAGATTGAATTATCGAGGGTGAGAGTGAATTATGCGGAGTGAGTGTGCATTATGGTATGTGAGTGTGAATTGTGGGAGTGAGAGTGAATTATGCGGAGTGAGTGTGAATTCTGGAATGTGAGTGTGAATTATGGAGTGTGAGAACGAATTATGGGGAGTGAGTGTGAATTATGGAGACTGAGAGTAAATTATGGAGAGTGAGAATGAATTATGCAGAGTGAGTGTGAATTATGGCGAGTGAGAGTGAATTATTCGGAGTGAGTGTGAATTATGGAATGTGAGTGTGCATTCTGGAGAATGAGAGTGAATTATGGAGAGTGAGTGTGTATTATGGAGAGTGAGTGTGTATTATGGGGAGTGAGTGTGAATTATGGAATGTGAGTATGAATTATGGAGAGTGAGAGTGTATTATAGGGAGTGAGATTGAATTATGTAATGTGATTGTGAATTATGGAGAGTGAGAGTGAATTATGGGGAGTGAGAGTGAATTATCGAGAGTGAGTGTGAATTATGGAATGTGAGTGTGAATTATAGAGAGCGAGAGTGAATTATGGAATGTGAGTGTGAATTATGGAGAATGAGTGTGATTTATGGAGCGTGAGAGTGAATTATGGAGAGTGAGTGTGAATTCTGGAGAGTGAGTGTGAATTATAGAGAATTAGTGTGAATTATGGAGAGTGAGTTTGAATGATGGAATGTGAGAGTGAATTATGGAGAGTGAGAGTGAATCATTGAGAGTGAGTGTGAATGTTGGAATGTGAGTGTGAATTATATAACATGTGTGTCAATTATGGAATGTGAGTGTGAATTGTGGAGAGCGAGTGTGAATTGAGGAGAGTGAGTGTGAATTATGCACAGTAAGTGTGAATTATGGAGGGTGAGTGTGAATTATGGAGAGTGAGGGTGAATTATGGAATGCGAGTGTGAATTATGGAGAGTGAGTGTGAATTATGTCATGTGAGTGCGAATGATGGAGAGCGAGTGTGAATTCGGGAAAGTGACTGTTAATTCTGGAGTAGCGAGTGTGAATTATGGAATGTGAGAGTTAATTATGGAGAGTGAGAGTGAATTATGGAATGTGAGTGTGAATTATGGAGAGTGAGATTGAATTATCGAGAGTGAGAGTGAATTATGCGGAGTGAGTGTGAATTATGGAATGTGAGTGTGAATTGTGGGAGTGAGAGTGAATTATGCGGAGTGAGTGTGAATTCTGGAATGTGAGTGTGAATTATGGAGTGTGAGAACGAATTATGGGGAGTGAGTGTGAATTATGGAGACTGAGAGTGAATTATGGAGAGTGAGAATGAATTATGCAGAGTGAGTGTGAATTATGACGAGTGAGAGTGAATTATTCGGAGTGAGTGTGAATTATGGAATGTGAGTGTGCATTATGGAGAGTGAGAGTGAATTATGGAGAGTGAGTGTGTATTATGGGGAGTGAGTGTGAATTATGGAATGTGAGTATGAATTATGGAGAGTGAGAGTGTATTATAGGGAGTGAGATTGAATTATGTAAAGTGAGTGTGAATTATGGAGAGTGAGAGTGAATTATGGGCAGTGAGAGTGAATTATCGAGAGTGAGTCTGAATTATGGAATGTGAGTGTGAATTATAGAGAGTGAGTGTGAATTATGGAATATGAGTGTGAATTATGGAGAGTGAGTGTGAATGATGGAGAGTGAGAGTGAATTATGGAATGTGAGTGTGAATTATGGAGAATGAGTGTGATTTATGGAGTGTGAGAGTGAATTATGGAGAGTGAGTGTGAATTCTGGAGAGTGAGTGTGAATTATAGAGAATTAGTGTGAATTATGGAGAGTGAGTTTGAATGATGGAATGTGAGAGTGAATTATGGAGAGTGAGAGTGAATCATTGAGAGTGAGTGTGAATTATGGATTGTGAGTGTGAATTATATAACGTGAGTGTGAATTATGGAATGTGAGTGTGAATTATGGAGAGCGAGTGTGAATTGAGGAGAGTGAGTGTGAATTATGCACAGTGAGTGTGAATTATGGAGGGTGAGTGTGAATTATGGAGAGTGAAGGTGAATTATGGAATGCGAGTGTGAATTATGGAGAGTGAGTGTGAATTATGTCATGTGAGTTCGAATGATGGAGAGCGAGTGTGAATTCGGGAAAGTGACTGTTAATTCTGGAGTAGCGAGTGCGAATTATGGAATGTGAGAGTTAATTATGGAGAGTGAGAGTGAATTATGGAATGTGAGTGTGAATTATGGGGAGTGAGTGTGAATTATGGAGAGTGAGTGTGAATTATGGAATGTGAGAGTGGATTATGGAGAGTGAGAGTTAATTATGCTGAGTGAGTGTGAATTATGGAGAGTGAGATTGAATTATCGAGAGTGAGAGTGAATTATGCGGAGTGAGTTTGAATTATGGAATGTGAGTGTGAATTGTGGGAGTGAGAGTGAATTATGCGGAGTGAGTGTGAATTCTGGAATGTGAGTGTGAATTATGGAGTGTGAGAGCGAATTATGGGGAGTGAGTGTGAATTATGGAGACTGAGAGTGAATTATGGAGAGTGAGAATGAATTATGCAGAGTGAGTGTGAATTATGACGAGTGAGAGTGAATTATTCGGAGTGAGTGTGAATTATGGAATGTGAGTGTGCATTATGGAGAGTGAGAGTGAATTATGGAGAGTGAGTGTGTATTATGGGGAGTGAGTGTGAATTATGGAATGTGAGTATGAATTATGGAGAGTGAGAGTGTATTATAGGGAGTGAGATTGAATTATGTAATGTGAGTGTGAATTATGGAGAGTGAGAGTGAATTATGGGCAGTGAGAGTGAATTATCGAGTGTGAGTGTGAATTATGGAATGTGAGTGTGAATTATGGAGAATGAGTGTGATTTATGGAGCGTGAGAGTGAATTATGGAGAGTGAGTGTGAATTCTGGAGAGTGAGTGTGAATTATAGAGAATTAGTGTGAATTATGGAGAGTGAGTTTGAATGATGGAATGTGAGAGTGAATTATGGAGAGTGAGAGTGAATCATTGAGAGTGAGTGTGAATTATGGAATGTGAGTGTGAATTATATAACGTGAGTGTGAATTATGGAATGTGAGTGTGATTTGTGGAGAGCGAGTGTGAATTGAGGAGAGTAAGTGTGAATTATGCACACTTAGTGTGAATTATGGAGGGTGAGTGTGAATTATGGAGAGTGAGGGTGAATTATGGAATGCGAGTGTGAATTATGGAGAGTGAGTGTGAATTATGTCATGCGAGTGTGAATGATGGAGAGCGAATGTGAATTCGGGAAAGTGACTGTTAATTATGGAGTAGCGAGTGTGAATTATGGAATGTGAGAGTTAATTATGGAGAGTGAGAGTGAATTATGGAATGTGAGTGTGAATTATGGGGAGTGAGTGTGAATTATGGAGTGTGAGTGTGAATTATGGAGTGTCAGTGTGAATTATGGAGAGGAGTGTGAATTTTGGAATGAGAGAGTGAATTATGGACTGTGATTTTCAATTATGGAGAGTTAAAGTGGATTATGGAGAGCGAGTGTGAATTATGGAGAGTGTGAGAGAATATGGAGAGTGAGTGAGAATTATGGAATGTGAGAGAGAATTATCGAGAGTGAGTGTGAATTATAGAGTGTGTGTGTTAATTATGGAGGGTGTGAATTATCGAGAGTGTGTGAATTATGGAATATGAGAGTGAATTATGGAGTGTGAGTGTGAATTATGGAGAGTGAAAGTGAATTATGGAGAGCGAGTGAGAAGTATGGAATGCGAGTGCGAATTATGGAGAGTGAGTGTGAATTATGGAGAGTGTGAGAGAATTATGGAGAGAGGGTGTGACTTATGGAATGTGAGAGAGAATTATGGAGAGTGAGTGTGAATTATAGAGAGCGTGTGTGAATTATGGAGTGTGAAAATTATCGAGAGTGTGTGTGAATTATGGAATGTGAGAGTGAATTATGGAGAGTGAGTGTGAATTATGGAGAGTGAGTGTTAATTATGGAATGTGAGTTTGAATTATGTAGCATGTGCGTGAATGAAAGAGACTGTGTGTGAATTATGGAGAGCGAGTGTGAATTATGGAATGTGAGTGTGAATTATGGAGGGTGAGAGTGAATTATGGAGAGTGATTGTGAATTATGGAATGTGAGTATGAATTATGCAGAGTGACAGCAAACTATGGAGAATGAGAGTGAATTACAGGGATTGAGTGTTAATTATGGAGAACGAGTGTGAATGCATTGCTAGTCATTTTCCAACATTCCATTGACTCTGGATCAGTTCCTATCGAGTGGAGGGTATCCAATACAACCCCACTTTTTAAAAAAGGAGTGAGAGAGAAAACAGGGAATTATGGACCGGTCAGCCTGACCTCAGTAGTGGGTAAAATGATGGAATCAATTATTAAGGATGTCATAGCAGTGCATTTGGAAAATGGTGACATGATAGGTCCAAGTCAGCATGGATTTGTGAAAGGGAAATCATGCTTGACAAACCTTCTGGAATTTTTTGAGGATGTTTCCAGTAAAGTGGACAATGGAGAACCAGTTGATGTGGTATATTTGGACTTTCAGAAGGCTTTCGACAAAGTCCCACACAAGAGATTCATGTGCAAAGTTAAAGCACATGGGATTGGGGGTAGTGTGCTGACGTGGATTGAGAACTGGTTGTCAGACAGGAAGCAAAGAGTAGGAGTGAATGGGTACTTTTCAGAATGGCAGGCAGTGACTAGTGGGGTACCGCAAGATTCTGTGCTGGGGCCCCAGCTGTTTACATTGTACATTAATGATTTAGACGAGGGGATTAAATATATTATCTCCAAATTTGTGGATGACACTAAGTTGGGTGGCAGTGTGAGCTGCGAGGAGGATGCTATGAGGCTGCAGAGTGACTTGGACAGGTCAGGTGAGTGGGCAAATGCATGGCAGATGAAGTATAATGTGGATAAATGTGAGGTTATCCACTTTGGTGGTAAAAACAGAGAGACAGACTATTATCTGAATGGTGACAGATTAGGAAGAGGGGAGGTGCAACGAGACCTGGGTGTCATGGTACATCAGTCATTGAAGGTTGGCATGCAGGTACAGCAGGTGGTTAAGAAAGCAAATGGCATGTTGGCCTTCATAGCGAGGGGATTTGAGTACAGGGGCAGGGAGGTGAGGCCACACCTGGAGTATTGTTTACAGTTTTGGTCTCCTAACTTGAGGAAGGACATTCTTGCTATTGAGGGAGTGCAGCGAAGATTCACCAGACTGATTCCCGGGATGGTGGGACTGACCTATCAAGAAAGACTGGATCAACTGGGCTTGTATTCACTGGAGTTCAGAAGAATGAGAGGGGACCTCATAGAAACGTTTAAAATTCTGACATGTTTAGACAGGTTAGATGCAGGAAGAATGTTCCCAATGTTGGGGAAGTCCAGAACCAGGGGTCACAGTCTAAGGATAAGGGGTAAGCCATTTAGGACCGAGATGAGGAGAAACTTCTTCACTCAGAGAGTGGTGAACCTGTGGAATTCTCTACCACAGAAAGTAGTTGAGGCCAATTCACTAAATATATTCAAAAGGGAGTTAGATGAAGTCCTTACTACTCGGGGGATCAAGGGGTATGGCGAGAAAGCAGGAAGGGGGTACTGAAGTGCCTGTTCAGCCATGAACTCATTGAATGGCGGTGCAGGCTAGATGGGCTGAATGGCCTACTCCTGCACCTATTTTCTATGTTTCTATGTTTCTATTATGAAGAGTGAGTGTTAATTTTGGAGAGTGAGTGTGAATTATAGAGAGTGAGTGTGAATTATGGAGAGTGAAAGTCAATTATGGAATGTGAGTGTGAATTTTGGAGAGTGAGTGTGAATTATGGACAGTGAGAGTGAATTATGGAGAGTGAGAGCGAATTATGGAATGTCAGTGTGAATTATAGAGAGTGAGTGTTAATTATGTAGAGTGAGTATGCATTATTGATTGTGAGAGTGAATTATGGAGAGTGAGAGTGAATTATGGAGAGTGAGTGTGAATTATGAAATGTGAGTGTGAATTATGCAGCGTGAGTGTGAATTATGGAGAGTGTGTGTGAATTATGGAGAGTGAGTGTGAATTATGGAGAGTGAGTGTGAATTATGGAATGTGAGTGTGAATTATGGAGAGTGAGTGTGAATTATGGAATGTGAGAGTGAATTATGGAGAGTGAGATTGAATTATGGAGTGTGAGTGTGAATTATAGAGAGTGTGCGTGAATTATGGAATGTGAGAGTGAATTATGGAGACTGAGTGTGAATTATGGAGAGTGAGTGTTAATTATGCAGTGTGTGAATTCTAGAGAGTGACTGTGAATTATGGAGAGTCAGTGTGAGTAATGGAGAGGAGTGTGAATTATGGAACGTGAAAGTGAATTATGGAACGTGATTGTCAATTATGGAGAGTGAAAGTGAATAATGTAGAGCGAGTGTGAATTATGGAGAGTGTGAGAGAATTATGGAGAGTGAGTGTGAATTATGGAATGTGAGAGAGAATTATGGAGAGTGAGTGTGAATTATAGAGAGTGTGTGTGAATTATGGAGTGCGTGAATTATCGAGTGTGTGAATTATGGAATGTGAAAGTGAATTATGGAGAGTGAGTGTGAATTATGGAGAGTGAGTGTTAATTATGGAATGTGAGTGTGAATTATGTAACGTGTGCATGAATGAAAGTGAGTGTGTGTGAATCATGGAGAGCGAGTGTGAATTATGGAATGTGTGTGTGAATTATGGAGGGTGAGAGTAAATTCTGGAATGCGAGTGTGAATTAGGGAGAGAGAGTGTTAATTATGGAACGTGAGTGTGAATTATGGAGAATGAGCGTGAATTATGGAGAGTGAGTGTGAATTATGGAATGTGAGTGTGAATGATGGAGAGTGTGTGTGAATTCTGGAGCGCGAGAGTGAATTGTGTTGAGCGAGTGTGAATTATGGAATGTGAGTGTGAATTATGGAGAGTGAGAGTGAATTATGGAATGCGAGTGTGAATTAGGGAGAGCGCGTGTGAATTATTGAGAGTGAGTGTGAATTATGAATTATCTGGCCGTGGTCTCAGCTCCACTTACCCGCACGCTCTCCGTAACCCTTAATTCCCTTATTGGTTAAAAATCTATCTATCTGTGACTTCAATACATTCAATGAGCTAGCCTCAATTGCTTCCTTGGGGAGAGAATTCCACAGATTTACAACCCTCTGGGAGAAGAAATTCCTTCTCAACTCGGTTTTAAATTGGCTCCCCCGTATTTTGAGGCTGTGCCCCCTAGTTCTAGTCTCCCCGACCAGTGGAAACAACCTCTCTGCCTCTGAGGAAAGTGAGTGTGAATTATAGCGAGTGAATGTGAATTATAGAGAATGAGTGTGAATGATACAGAGTGAGTGTGATTTATGGAGAGCGCGAATAAATTGTGGAGAGTGAGTGTGAATTATGCAGAGTGAGTGTGAATTATGGAGAACGAGTGTGAATTATGAGGCATGAGTGTGCATTATCGAGAGTGAGAGTGAATTATTGGGAATGAGTGTTAATTCTGGAGAGTGAGTATGAATTCTGGAGAGTGAGTGTGAATTATAGAGAGTGAATGTGAATTATGGAGAGTGATTGTGAATTATGGTGAGTGAGTGAGAATTATCGAGAGTGAGTGTGAATTGTGGAGAGTGAGTCTGATTTGTGCAGAGTGAGTGTGAACTATGGAGAGTGAGTGTTAATTATGGAATGTGAGTGTGTATTATGGAGAGTGCACGTGAATTATGCAGAGTGAGTGTGAATTATGGAGTGAGTGTGAATTATGGAGAGTGAGTGTGATTTGTGGAGAGTGAGTGTGAATTATGGAAATTGAGTGTGAATTATGGAATGCGAGTGTGAATTAGGGAGAGAGAGTGTGAATTATGGAACGTGAGTGTGAATTATGGAGAATGAGTGTGAATTATGGAGAGTGAGTGTGAATTATGGAATGTGAGTGTGAATGATGGAGAGTGAGTGTGAATTAGGGAGCGTGAGAGTGAATTATGGAGAGTGAGAGTGAATTGCCGTGAGCGAGTGTGAATTATGGAATGTGAGTGTGAATTATAGAGAGTGTGAGTGAATTATGGAGAGTGTGTGTTAATTATGGAGAGTGAGTGTGAATTATGGAGTGTGTGAATTATAGAGAGTGAGTGTGATTTATGGAGAGTGAGAATGAAGTATGGAATGTGAGAGTGAATTATGGAGAGTGAGTGTGAATTTTCGAGTGTGAGTGTAAATTATGGAGAGTGTGTGTGAATTATGGAATGTGAGAGTGAATTATGGAGAGTGAGAGTTAATTATGGAGTGTGAGTGTGAATTATGGAATGTAAGAGTGAATTATGGAGAGTGAGAGTGAATTATGTAGTGTGAGTGTGAATTATAGAGAGTGTGCATGAATTATGGAATGTGAGAGTGAATTATGGAGAGTGAGTGTGAATTATGGAGAGTGAGTGTAAATTATGGAGTGTGGAGTGTGTGAATTATGGAGAGTGAGTGTAAATTATGGAGAGTCAGTGTGAGTATTGGAGGTGAGGGTGAATTATGGAACGTGAGAGTGAATTATGGAACGTGATTGTCGATTATGGAGAGTGAAAGTGAATTATGGAGAGTGTGAGAGAATTATGGAGAGTGAGTGTGAATTATAGAGAGTGTGTGAATTATGGAGTGTGTGAATTATCGAGAGTGTGTGTAAATTATGGAATGTCAGAGAGAATTATGGAGAGTGAGTGTGAATTATGGAGAGTGAGTGTTAATTATGAAATGTGAGTGTGAATTATGGAGGTGAGAGTGAATTATGGAATGCGAGTGTGAATTAGGGAGAGAGAGTGTGAATTATGGAACGTGAGTGTGAATTATGGAGAATGAGCTTGATTTATGGAGAGTGAGTGTGAAGTATGGAATGTGAGTGTGAATGATGGAGAGTGAGTGTGAATTATGGAGCGTGAGAGTGAATTATGGAGAGTGAGAGTGAATTGCCATGAGCGAATGTGAATTATGGAATGTGAGTGTGAATTAGAGAGAGTGAGTGTGAATTATGGAGTGTGTGAATTATAGAGTGTGAGTGTGAATTATGGAGTGTCAGTGTGAATTATGGAGAGGAGTGTGAATTTTGGAATGAGAGAGTGAATTATGGACTGTGATTTTCAATTATGGAGAGTTAAAGTGGATTATGGAGAGCGAGTGTGAATTATGGAGAGTGTGAGAGAATATGGAGAGTGAGTGAGAATTATGGAATGTGAGAGAGAATTATCGAGAGTGAGTGTGAATTATAGAGTGTGTGTGTTAATTATGGAGGGTGTGAATTATCGAGAGTGTGTGTGAATTATGGAATATGAGAGTGAATTATGGAGTGTGAGTGTGAATTATGGAGAGTGAGTGTTAATTATGGAATGCGAGTGCGAATTATGGAGAGTGAGTGTGAATTATGGAGAGTGTGAGAGAATTATGGAGAGAGGGTGTGACTTATGGAATGTGAGAGAGAATTATGGAGAGTGAGTGTGAATTATAGAGAGCGTGTGTGAATTATGGAGTGTGAAAATTATCGAGAGTGTGTGTGAATTATGGAATGTGAGAGTGAATTATGGAGAGTGAGTGTGAATTATGGAGAGTGAGTGTTAATTATGGAATGTGAGTTTGAATTATGTAGCATGTGCGTGAATGAAAGAGACTGTGTGTGAATTATGGAGAGCGAGTGTGAATTATGGAATGTGAGTGTGAATTATGGAGGGTGAGAGTGAATTATGGAGAGTGAGTATGCATTATTGATTGTGAGAGTGAATTATGGAGAGTGAGAGTGAATTATGGAGAGTGAGTGTGAATTATGGAATGTGAGTGTGAATGATGGAGAGTGAGTGTGAATTATGGAGCGTGATAGTGAATTATGGAGAGTGAGAGTGAATTGCCATGAGCGAATGTGAATTATGGAATGTGAGTGTGAATTATAGAGAGTGAGTGTGAATTATGGAGTGTGTGAATTATAGAGTGTGAGTGTGAATTATGGAGTGTCAGTGTGAATTATGGAGAGGAGTGTGAATTTTGGAATGAGAGAGTGAATTATGGACTGTGATTTTCAATTATGGAGAGTTAAAGTGGATTATGGAGAGTGAGTGTGAATTATGGAGAGTGTGAGAGAATATGGAGAGTGAGTGAGAATTATGGAATGTGAGAGAGAATTATCGAGAGTGAGTGTGAATTATCGAGAGTGTGTGTGAATTATGGAATATGAGAGTGAATTATGGAGTGTGAGTGTGAATTATGGAGAGTAAGAGTGAATTATGGAACGTGATTGTCGATTATGGAGAGTGAAAGTGAATTATGGAGAGCGAGTGAGAAGTATGGAATGCGAGTGCGAATTATGGAGAGTGAGTGTGAATTATGGAGAGTGTGAGAGAATTATGGAGAGAGGGTGTGACTTATGGAATGTGAGAGAGAATTATGGAGAGTGAGTGTGAATTATAGAGAGCGTGTGTGAATTATGGAGTGTGAAAATTATCGAGAGTGTGTGTGAATTATGGAATGTGAGAGTGAATTATGGAGAGTGAGTGTGAATTATGGAGAGTGAGTGTTAATTATGGAATGTGAGTTTGAATTATGTAGCATGTGCGTGAATGAAAGAGACTGTGTGTGAATTATGGAGAGCGAGTGTGAATTATGGAATGTGAGTGTGAATTATGGAGGGTGAGAGTGAATTATGGAGAGTGAGTATGCATTATTGATTGTGAGAGTGAATTATGGAGAGTGAGAGTGAATTATGGAGAGTGAGTGTGAATTATGAAATGTGAGTGTGAATTATGCAGCGTGAGTGTGAATTATGGAGAGTGTGTGTGAATTATGGAGAGTGAGTGTGAATTATGGAGAGTGAGTGTGAATTATGGAATGTGAGTGTGAATTATGGAGAGTGAGTGTGAATTATGGAATGTGAGAGTGAATTATGGAGAGTGAGATTGAATTATGGAGTGTGAGTGTGAATTATAGAGAGTGTGCGTGAATTATGGAATGTGAGAGTGAATTATGGAGACTGAGTGTGAATTATGGAGAGTGAGTGTTAATTATGCAGTGTGTGAATTCTAGAGAGTGAGTGTGAATTATGGAGAGTCAGTGTGAGTAATGGAGAGGAGTGTGAATTATGGAACGTGAAAGTGAATTATGGAACGTGATTGTCAATTATGGAGAGTGAAAGTGAATTATGTAGAGCGAGTGTGAATTATGGAGAGTGTGAGAGAATTATGGAGAGTGATTGTGAATTATGGAATGTGAGAGAGAATTATGGAGAGTGAGTGTGAATTATAGAGAGTGTGTGTGAATTATGGAGTGCGTGAATTATCGAGTGTGTGAATTATGGAATGTGAAAGTGAATTATGGAGAGTGAGTGTGAATTATGGAGAGTGAGTGTTAATTATGGAATGTGAGTGTGAATTATGTAACGTGTGCATGAATGAAAGTGAGTGTGTGTAAATCATGGAGAGCGAGTGTGAATTATGGAATGTGTGTGTGAATTATGGAGGGTGAGAGTAAATTCTGGAATGCGAGTGTGAATTAGGGAGAGAGAGTGTTAATTATGGAACGTGAGTGTGAATTATGGAGAATGAGC
Source organism: Pristiophorus japonicus (assembly GCF_044704955.1). Taxonomy (NCBI): domain Eukaryota; kingdom Metazoa; phylum Chordata; class Chondrichthyes; family Pristiophoridae; genus Pristiophorus; species Pristiophorus japonicus. Next base: position 152,152,369 of record NC_091984.1, on the reverse strand, counting down.
TTGAATTATGGAGAGTGAGTGTGAATTATGGAATGTGAGTGTGAATGATGGAGAGTGTGTGTGAATTCTGGAGCGCGAGAGTGAATTATGGAGAGTGAGAGTGAATTGTGTTGAGCGAGTGTGAATTATGGAATGTGAGCGTGAATTATGGAGAGTGAGAGTGAATTATGGAATGCGAGTGTGAATTAGGGAGAGCGCGTGTGAATTATCGAGAGTGAGTGTGAATTATGGAGAGTGAGTGTGAATTGTGCAGCGTGAGTGTGAATTATGGAGAGTGAGAGTGAATTATGGAGAGTGAATGTGAATTATGGAGAGTGAGAGTGAATTATGGAGACTGAGTGTGAATTATGCAGAGTGAGTGTGAATTATGGAGAGTGTGTGTGAATTATGAGAGTGAGTGTGAATTATGCAGCGTGAGTGTGAATTATGGAGATTGAGAGTGATTTATGGAGAGTGAGTGTGAATTATGGAGAGTGAGAGTGAATTATGGAGACTGAGTTTGAATTATGGTCAGTGAGTGTGAATTATGGAGAGTTAGAGTGAAATATGGAGATTGAGTGTGAATTATGGAGAGTGTGCAAATTATGGAATGTGAGTGTGAATTATGGAGTGCGAGTGAGAATTATGTAGAGCGAGTGAGAATTATGGAGAGTGAGAATGAATTATGGAGAGTGAGAGTGAATTATGCAAATTATGGAATGTGAGTGTGAATTATGCAGCCTGAGTGTGAATTATGGAGATTGAGAGTGATTTATGGAGAATGAGCGTGAATTATGGAGAGTGAGAGTGAATTATGGAGACTGAGTTTGAATTATGGTCAGTGAGTGTGAATTATGGAGAGTGAGTGTAAATTATGGAGAGTTAGAGTGAAATATGGAGAGTGAGTGTGAATTATGGAGAGTGAGAGTGAATTATGCAAATTATGGAATGTGAGTGTGAATTATCCAGAGTGAGTGTAAATTATGTAGAGTGAGATTGAATTATTGAGATTGAGTGTGAATTCTGGAGAGTGACTGTGAATTATGGAGAGTGAGAGTGAATTACTCGAACATAAGAACATAAGAATTAGGAACAGGAGTAGGCCATCTCGCTCCTCGAGCCTGCTCCGCCATTCAACAAGATCATGGCTGATCTGGCCGTGGTCTCCGCTCCACTTACCCGCACGCTCCCCGTAACCCTTAATTCCCTTATTGGTTAAAAATCTATCTATCTGTGACTTCAATACATTCAATGAGCTAGCCTCAATTGCTTCCTTGGGGAGAGAATTCCACAGATTTACAACCCTCTGGGAGAAGAAATTCCTTCTCAACTCGGTTTTAAATTGGCTCCCCCGTATTTTGAGGCTGTGCCCCCTAGTTCTAGTCTCCCCGACCAGTGGAAACAACCTCTCTGCCTCTGAGGAAAGTGAGTGTGAATTATAGCGAGTGAATGTGAATTATAGAGAATGAGTGTGAATGATACAGAGTGAGTGTGATTTATGGAGAGCGCGAATAAATTGTGGAGAGTGAGTGTGAATTATGCAGAGTGAGTGTGAATTATGGAGAACGAGTGTGAATTATGAGGCGTGCGTGTGCATTATCAAGAGTGAGAGTGAATTATTGGGAATGAGTGTTAATTCTGGAGAGTGAGTATGAATTCTGGAGAGTGAGTGTGAATTATAGAGAGTGAGTGTGAATAATGGAATGTGAGTGTGAATTATGCAGAGTGAGTGTGAATTATGCAGAGTGAGTGTGAATTATGGAGAGTGATTGTGAATTATGGTGAGTGAGTGAGAATTATAGAGAGTGAGTGTGAATTGTGGAGAGTGAGTCTGATTTGTGCAGAGTGAGTGTGAACTATGGAGAGTGAGTGTTAATTATGGAATGTGAGTGTGAATTATGGAGAGTGCGCGTGAATTATGCAGAGTGAGTGTGAATTATGGAGTGAGTGTGAATTATGGAGAGTGAGTGTGATTTGTGGAGAGTGAGTGTGAATTATGGAAATTGAGTGTGAATTATGCAGGGTGTGCGTGAATTATGCAGAGTGTGTGTGAATTATGGAGTGAGTGTGAATTATGGAGTGAGTGTGAATTAGGGAGAGAGAGTGTGAATTATGGAGAGCGAGAGTGAATTATGGAATGCGAGTGTGAATTAGGGAGAGAGAGTGTGAATTATGGAACGTGAGTGTGAATGATGGAGAGTGAGTGTGAATGATGGAGCGTGAGAGTGAATTATGGAGAGTGAGAGTGAATTGCCGTGAGCGAGTGTGAATTATGGAATGTGAGTGTGAATTATAGAGAGTGTGAGTGAATTATGGAATGTGAGAGTGAATTATGGAGAGTGTGTGTTAATTATGGAGAGTGAGTGTGAATTATGGAGTGTGTGAATTATAGAGAGTGAGTGTGATTTATGGAGAGTGAGAATGAAGTATGGAATGTGAGAGTGAATTATGGAGAGTGAGTGTGAATTATAGAGTGTGAGTGTAAATTATGGAGAGTGTGTGTGAATTATGGAATGTGAGAGTGAATTATGGAGAGTGAGAGTTAATTATGGAGTGTGAGTGTGAATTATGGAATGTAAGAGTGAATTATGGAGAGTGAGAGTGAATTATGTAGTGTGAGTGTGAATTATAGAGAGTGTGCATGAATTATGGAATGTGAGAGTGAATTATGGAGAGTGAGTGTGAATTATGGAGAGTGAGTGTAAATTATGGAGTGTGTGAATTATGGAGAGTGAGTGTGAATTATGGAGAGTCAGTGTGAGTATTGGAGGTGAGGGTGAATTATGGAACGTGAGAGTGAATTATGGAACGTGATTGTCGATTATGGAGAGTGAAAGTGAATTATGGAGAGCGAGTGAGAAGTATGGAATGCGAGTGCGAATTATGGAGAGTGAGTGTGAATTATGGAGAGTGTGAGAGAATTATGGAGAGAGGGTGTGACTTATGGAATGTGAGAGAGAATTATGGAGAGTGAGTGTGAATTATAGAGAGCGTGTGTGAATTATGGAGTGTGAAAATTATTGAGAGTGTGTGTGAATTATGGAATGTGAGAGTGAATTATGGAGAGTGAGTGTGAATTATGGAGAGTGAGTGTTAATTATGGAATGTGAGTTTGAATTATGTAGCATGTGCGTGAATGAAAGAGACTGTGTGTGAATTATGGAGAGCGAGTGTGAATTATGGAATGTGAGTGTGAATTATGGAGGGTGAGAGTGAATTATGGAGAGTGAGTATGCATTATTGATTGTGTGAGTGAATTATGGAGAGTGAGAGTGAATTATGGAGAGTGAGTGTGAATTATGAAATGTGAGTGTGAATTATGCAGCGTGAGTGTGAATTATGGAGAGTGTGTGTGAATTATGGAGAGTAAGTGTGAATTATGGAGAGTGAGTGTGAATTATGGAATGTGAGTGTGAATTATGGAGAGTGAGTGTGAATTATGGAGAGTGTGAGAGAATTATGGAGAGTGAGTGTGAATTATGGAATGTGAGAGAGAATTATGGAGAGTGAGTGTGAATTATAGAGAGTGTGTGTGAATTATGGAGTGCGTGAATTATCGAGTGTGTGAATTATGGAATGTGAAAGTGAATTATGGAGAGTGAGTGTGAATTATGGAGAGTGAGTGTTAATTATGGAATGTGAGTGTGAATTATGTAATGTGTGCATGAATGAAAGTGAGTGTGTGTGAATCATGGCGAGCGAGTGTGAATTATGGAATGTGTGTGTGAATTATGGAGGGTGAGAGTAAATTCTGGAATGCGAGTGTGAATTAGGGAGAGAGAGTGTTAATTATGGAACGTGAGTGTGAATTATGGAGAATGAGCGTGAATTATGGAGAGTGAGTGTGAATTATGGAATGTGAGTGTGAATGATGGAGAGTGTGTGTGAATTCTGGAGCGCGAGAGTGAATTATAGAGAGTGAGAGTGAATTGTGTTGAGCGAGTGTGAATTATGGAATGTGAGTGTGAATTATGGAGAGTGAGTGTGAATTATGGAATGTGAGTGTGAATTATGGAGAGTGAGAGTGAATTATGGAATGCGAGTGTGAATTAGGGAGAGCGCGTGTGAATTATCGAGAGTGAGTGTGAATTATGGAGAGTGAGTGTGAATTGTGCAGCGTGAGTGTGAATTATGGAGAGTGAGAGTGAATTATGGAGAGTGAATGTGAATTATGGAGAGTGAGAGTGAATTATGGAGACTGAGTGTGAATTATGCAGAGTGAGTGTGAATTATGGAGAGTGTGTGTGAATTATGAGAGTGAGTGTGAATTATGCAGCGTGAGTGTGAATTATGGAGACTGAGTTTGAATTATGGTCAGTGAGTGTGAATTATGGAGAGTTAGAGTGAAATATGGAGATTGAGTGTGAATTATGGAGAGTGTGCAAATTATGGAATGTGAGTGTGAATTATGGAGTGCGAGTGAGAATTATGGAGAGCGAGTGAGAATTATGGAGAGTGAGAATGAATTATGGAGAGTGAGAGTGAATTATGCAAATTATGGAATGTGAGTGTGAATTATGCAGCCTGAGTGTGAATTATGGAGATTGAGAGTGATTTATGGAGAATGAGCGTGAATTATGGAGAGTGAGAGTGAATTATGGAGACTGAGTTTGAATTATGGTCAGTGAGTGTGAATTATGGAGAGTGAGTGTAAATTATGGAGAGTTAGAGTGAAATATGGAGAGTGAGTGTGAATTATGGAGAGTGAGAGTGAATTATGCAAATTATGGAATGTGAGTGTGAATTATCCAGAGTGAGTGTAAATTATGTAGAGTGAGAGTGAATTATTGAGATTGAGTGTGAATTCTGGAGAGTGACTGTGAATTATGGAGAGTGAGAGTGAATTACTCGAACATAAGAACATAAGAATTAGGAACGGGAGTGGGCCATCTCGCTCCTCGAGCCTGCTCCGCCATTCAACAAGATCATGGCTGATCTGGCCGTGGTCTCAGCTCCACTTACCCGCACGCTCCCCGTAACCCTTAATTCCCTTATTGGTTAAAAATCTATCTATCTGTGACTTCAATACATTCAATGAGCTAGCCTCAATTGCTTCCTTGGGGAGAGAATTCCACAGATTTACAACCCTCTGGGAGAAGAAATTCCTTCTCAACTCGGTTTTAAATTGGCTCCCCCGTATTTTGAGGCTGTGCCCCCTAGTTCTAGTCTCCCCGACCAGTGGAAACAACCTCTCTGCCTCTGAGGAAAGTGAGTGTGAATTATAGCGAGTGAATGTGAATTATAGAGAATGAGTGTGAATGATACAGAGTGAGTGTGATTTATGGAGAGCGCAAATAAATTGTGGAGAGTGAGTGTGAATTATGCAGAGTGAGTGTGAATTATGGAGAACGAGTGTGAATTATGAGGCGTGCGTGTGCATTATCGAGAGTGAGAGTGAATTATTGGGAATGAGTGTTAATTCTGGAGAGTGAGTATGAATTCTGGAGAGTGAGTGTGAATTATAGAGAGTGAGTGTGAATAATGGAATGTGAGTGTGAATTATGCAGAGTGAGTGTGAATTATGCAGAGTGAGTGTGAATTATGGAGAGTGATTGTGAATTATGGTGAGTGAGTGAGAATTATAGAGAGTGAGTGTGAATTGTGGAGAGTGAGTCTGATTTGTGCAGAGTGAGTGTGAACTATGGAGAGTGAGTGTTAATTATGGAATGTGAGTGTGAATTATGGAGAGTGCGCGTGAATTATGCAGAGTGAGTGTGAATTATGGAGTGAGTGTGAATTATGGAGAGTGAGTGTGATTTGTGGAGAGTGAGTGTGAATTATGGAAATTGAGTGTGAATTATGCAGGGTGTGCGTGAATTATGCAGAGTGTGTGTGAATTATGGAGTGAGTGTGAATTATGGAGTGAGTGTGAATTAGGGAGAGAGAGTGTGAATTATGGAGAGCGAGAGTGAATTATGGAATGCGAGTGTGAATTAGGGAGAGAGAGTGTGAATTATGGAACGTGAGTGTGAATGATGGAGAGTGAGTGTGAATGATGGAGCGTGAGAGTGAATTATGGAGAGTGAGAGTGAATTGCCGTGAGCGAGTGTGAATTATGGAATGTGAGTGTGAATTATAGAGAGTGTGAGTGAATTATGGAATGTGAGAGTGAATTATGGAGAGTGTGTGTTAATTATGGAGAGTGAGTGTGAATTATGGAGTGTGTGAATTATAGAGAGTGAGTGTGATTTATGGAGAGTGAGAATGAAGTATGGAATGTGAGAGTGAATTATGGAGAGTGAGTGTGAATTATAGAGTGTGAGTGTAAATTATGGAGAGTGTGTGTGAATTATGGAATGTGAGAGTGAATTATGGAGAGTGAGAGTTAATTATGGAGTGTGAGTGTGAATTATGGAATGTAAGAGTGAATTATGGAGAGTGAGAGTGAATTATGGAGAGTGAGTGTAAATTATGGAGTGTGTGAATTATGGAGAGTGAGTGTGAATTATGGAGAGTCAGTGTGAGTATTGGAGGTGAGGGTGAATTATGGAACGTGAAAGTGAATTATGGAACGTGATTGTCAATTATGGAGAGTGAAAGTGAATTATGTAGAGCGAGTGTGAATTATGGAGAGTGTGAGAGAATTATGGAGAGTGAGTGTGAATTATGGAATGTGAGAGAGAATTATGGAGAGTGAGTGTGAATTATAGAGAGTGTGTGTGAATTATGGAGTGCGTGAATTATCGAGTGTGTGAATTATGGAATGTGAAAGTGAATTATGGAGAGTGAGTCTGAATTATGGAGAGTGAGTGTTAATTATGGAATGTGAGTGTGAATTATGTAACGTGTGCATGAATGAAAGTGAGTGTGTGTGAATCATGGAGAGCGAGTGTGAATTATGGAATGTCTGTGTGAATTATGGAGGGTGAGAGTAAATTCTGGAATGCGAGTGTGAATTAGGGAGAGAGAGTGTTAATTATGGAACGTGAGTGTGAATTATGGAGAATGAGCGTGAATTATGGAGAGTGAGTGTGAATTATGGAATGTGAGTGTGAATGATGGAGAGTGTGTGTGAATTCTGGAGCGCGAGAGTGAATTATGGAGAGTGAGAGTGAATTGTGTTGAGCGAGTGTGAATTATGGAATGTGAGTGTGAATTATGGAGAGTGAGAGTGAATTATGGAATGCGAGTGTGAATTAGGGAGAGCGCGTGTGAATTATTGAGAGTGAGTGTGAATTATGGAGAGCGAGTGTGAATTATGGAATGTGAGTGTGAATTATGGAGAGTGAGAGTGAATTATGGAATGCGAGTGTGAATTAGGGAGAGCGCGTGTGAATTATCGAGAGTGAGTGTGAATTATGGAGAGTGAGTGTGAATTGTGCAGCGTGAGTGTGAATTATGGAGAGTGAGAGTGAATTATGGAGAGTGAATGTGAATTATGGAGAGTGAGAGTGAATTATGGAGACTGAGTGTGAATTATGCAGAGTGAGTGTGAATTATGGAGAGTGTGTGTGAATTATGAGAGTGAGTGTGAATTATGCAGCGTGAGTGTGAATTATGGAGATTGAGAGTGATTTATGGAGAGTGAGTGTGAATTATGGAATGTGAGTGTGAATGATGGAGAGTGTGTGTGAATTCTGGAGCGCGAGAGTGAATTATAGAGAGTGAGAGTGAATTGTGTTGAGCGAGTGTGAATTATGGAATGTGAGTGTGAATTATGGAGAGTGAGTGTGAATTATGGAATGTGAGTGTGAATTATGGAGAGTGAGAGTGAATTATGGAATGCGAGTGTGAATTAGGGAGAGCGCGTGTGAATTATCGAGAGTGAGTGTGAATTATGGAGAGTGAGTGTGAATTGTGCAGCGTGAGTGTGAATTATGGAGAGTGAGAGTGAATTATGGAGAGTGAATGTGAATTATGGAGAGTGAGAGTGAATTATGGAGACTGAGTGTGAATTATGCAGAGTGAGTGTGAATTATGGAGAGTGTGTGTGAATTATGAGAGTGAGTGTGAATTATGCAGCGTGAGTGTGAATTATGGAGATTGAGAGTGATTTATGGAGAGTGAGTGTGAATTATGGAGAGTGAGAGTGAATTATGGAGACTGAGTTTGAATTATGGTCAGTGAGTGTGAATTATGGAGAGTTAGAGTGAAATATGGAGATTGAGTGTGAATTATGGAGAGTGTGCAAATTATGGAATGTGAGTGTGAATTATCCAGTGAGTGAGAATTATGGAGTGCGAGTGAGAATTATGGAGAGCGAGTGAGAAGTATGGAATGCGAGTGCGAATTATGGAGAGCGAGTGTGAATTATGGAGAGTGTGAGAGAATTATGGAGAGAGGGTGTGACTTATGGAATGTGAGAGATAATTGTGGAGAGTGAGTGTGAATTATAGAGAGCGTGTGTGAATTATGGAATGTGAAAATTATCGAGAGTGTGTGTGAATTATGGAATGTGAGAGTAAATTATGGAGAGTGAGTGTGAATTATGGAGAGTGAGTCTTAATTATGGAATGTGAGTTTGAATTATGTAGCGTGTGCGTGAATGATAGAGACTGTGTGTGAATTATGGAGAGCGAGTGTGAATTATGGAATGTGAGTGTGAATTATGGAGGGTGAGAGTGAATTATGGAATGCGAGTGTGAATTAGGGAGAGAGATTGTGAATTATGGAACGTAATTGTGAATTATGGAGAATGAGCATGAATTATGGAGAGCGAATGTGAATTATGGAATGTGAGTGTGAATGATGGAGAGTGAGTGTGAATTATAGGGAGTGAGTGTTAATTATGAAGACTCAGTGTGAATTTTGGAAAGTGAGTGTGAATTATAGAGAGTCAGTTTGAGTAATGGAGAGGAGTGTGAATTATGGAACGTGAGAGCGAGTTATGGAACGTGATTGTCAATTATGGAGAGTGAAAGTGAATTGTGGAGAGCGAGTGCGAATTATGGAGAGCGAGTTTGAATTATGGAGAGTGTGAGAGAATTATGGAGAGTGAGTGTGAATTATGGAATGTGAGAGAGAATTATAGAGAGCGTGTGTGAATTATCGAGAGAGTGTGTGGATTATGGAATTTGTGAGAGAATTATGGAGAGTGAGTGTTAATTATGCAGAGTGAGTGTTAATTGTGGAATGTGATTGTGAATTATGTAGCGTGTGCGTTAATGATAGAGTGTGTGTGTGAATTATGGAGAGCGAGTGTGAATTATGGAATGCGAGTGTGAATTAGGGAGAGAGAGTGTGAATTATGGAATGTGAGTGTGAATTATGGAGAGCGAGTGTGAATCATGGAGAGTGTGAGAGAGTTATGGAGAGAGGGTGTGACTTAAGGAATGTGAAAGAGAATTATGGAGCGTGAGAGTGAATTATGGAGAGTGAGAGTGAATTGCCATGAGCGAGTGTGAATTATGGAGAGTGAGTGTGAATTATGGAGAGTGAGTGTGAATTATGGAGTGTGTGAATTATGGAGAGTGAGTGTGAATTATGGAATGTGAGAGTGAATTATGGAGAGTGAGTGTGAATTATAGAGTGTGAGTGTGAATTATGGAATGTGAGAGTGAATTATGGAGAGAGAGAGTGAATTATGGAGAGTGAGTGTAAATTATGGAGTGTGTGAATTATGGAGAGTGAGTGTGAATTATGGAGAGTGTGAGAGAATTATGGAGAGAGTGTGTGACTTATGGAATGTGAGAGATAATTGTGGAGAGTGAGTGTGAATTATAGAGAGCGTGTGTGAATTATGGAGTGTGAAAATTATAGAGAGTGTGTGTGAATTATGGAATGTGAGAGTAAATTATGGAGAGTGAGTGTGAATTATGGAGAGTGAGTGTTAATTATGGAATGTGAGTTTGAATTATATAGCGTGTGCGTGAATGATAGAGACTGTGTGTGAATTATGGAGAGCGAGTGTGAATTATGGAATGTGAGTGTGAATTATGGAGGGTGAGAGTGAATTATGGAATGCGAGTGTGAATTAGGGAGAGAGATTGTGAATTATGGAACATAATTGTGAATTATGGAGAATGAGCATGAATTATGGAGAGCGAATGTGAATTATGGAATGTGAGTGTGAATGATGGAGAGTGAGTGTGAATTATAGGGAGTGAGTGTTAATTATGAAGACTCAGTGTGAATTTTGGAGAGTGAGTGTGAATTATAGAGAGTCAGTTTGAGTAATGGAGAGGAGTGTGAATTATGGAACGTGAGAGCGAGTTATGGAACGTGATTGTCAATTATGGAGAGTGAAAGTGAATTGTGGAGAGCGAGTGTGAATTATGGAATGAGAGTGCGAATTATGGAGAGCGAGTGTGAATTATGGAGAGTGTGAGAGAATTATGGAGAGTGAGTGTGAATTATGGAATGTGAGAGAGAATTATAGAGAGCGTGTGTGAATTATCGAGAGTGTGTGTGAATTATGGAATGTGTGAGAGAATCATGGAGAGTGAGTGTGAATTATGCAGAGTGAGTGTTAATTATGGAATGTGAGTGTGAATTATGTAGCGTGTGCGTTAATGATAGAGTGTGTGTGTGAATTATGGAATGCGAGTGTGAATTTGGGAGAGAGAGTGTGAATTATGGAACGTGAGTGTGAATTATGGAGAATGAGCGTGAATTATGGAGAGTGAGTGTGAATTATGGAATGTGAGTGTGAATTATGGAGAGCGAGTGTGAATCATGGAGAGTGTGAGAGAATTATGGGGAGAGGGTGTGACTTAAGGAATGTGAAAGAGAATTATGGAGCGTGAGAGTGAATTATGGAGAGTGAGAGTGAATTGCCATGAGCGAGTGTGAATTATGGAGAGTGAGTGTGAATTATGGAGAGTGAGTGTGAATTATGGAGTGTGTGAATTATGGAGTGTGTGAATTATGGAGAGTGAGTGTGAATAATGGAATGTGAGAGATAATTGTGGAGAGTGTGTGTGAATTATGGAGTGCGTGAATTATCGAGTGTGTGAATTATGGAATGTGAAAGTGAATTATGGAGAGTGAGTGTGAAATATGGAGAGTGAGTGTGAATTATGGAGAGTGAGTGTTATTTATGGAATGTGAGTGTGAATTATGTAACGTTTGCATGAATGAAAGTGAGTGTGTGTGAATCATGGAGAGCGAGTGTGAATTATGGAATGTGTGTGTGAATTATGGAGAGTGAGAGTAAATTCTGGAATGCGAGTGTGAATTAGGGAGAGAGAGTGTTAATTATGGAACGCGAGTGTGAATTATGGAGAATGAGCGTGAATTATGGAGAGTGATTGTGAATTATGGAATGTGAGTGTGAATGATGGAGAGTGTGTGTGAATTCTGGAGCGCGAGAGTGAATTATGGAGAGTGAGAGTGAATTGTGTTGAGCGAGTGTGAATTATGGAATGTGAGTGTGAATTATGGAGAGTGAGAGTGAATTATGGAATGCGAGTGTGAATTAGGGATAGCGCGTGTGAATTATTGAGAGTGAGTGTGCATTATGGAGAGTGAGTGTGAATTATAGAATGTGAGTGTGAATTATGGATAGTGAGAGTGAATTATGGAATGCGAGTGTGAATTAGGGAGAGCGCGTGTGAATTATTGAGAGTGAGTGTGAATTATGGAGAGTGAGTGTGAATTGTGCAGCGTGAGTGTGAATTATGGAGAGTGAGAGTGAATTATGGAGAGTGAATGTGAATTATGGAGAGTGAGAGTGAATTATGGAGACTGAGTGTGAATTATGAGAGTGAGTGTGAATTATGCAGCGTGAGTGTGAATTATGGAGATTGAGTGTGAATTATGGAGAGTGAGCGTGAATTATGGAGACTGAGTTTGAATTATGGTCAGTGAGTGTGATTTTTGGAGAGTTAGAGTGAAATATGGAGAGTGAGTGTGAATTATGGAGAGCGTGCAAATTATGGAATGTGAGTGTGAATTATCCAGAGTGAGTGAGAATTATGGAGTGCGAGTGAGAATTATGGAGAGCGAGTGTGAATTATGGAGAGTGAGAATGAATTATGGAGAGTGAGAGTGAATTATGCAAATTATGGAATGTGAGTGTGAATTATGCAGAGTGAGTGTGAATTATGGAGAACGAGTGTGAATTATGGGGCGTGAGTGTGCATGATCGAGAGTGAGAGTGAATTATTGGGAATGAGTGTTAATTCTGGAGAGTGAGTGTGAATTCTGGAGAGTGAGTGTGAATTATAGAGAGTGAGTGAGTGTGAATAATGGAATGTGAGTGTGAATAATGCAGAGTGAGTGTGAATTATGGTGAGTGAGTGAGAATTATAGAGAGTGAGTGTGAATTGTGGAGAGTGAGTCTGATTTGTGGAGAGTGAGTGTGAACTATGGAGAGTGAGTGTGAATTATGGAATGTGAGTGTGAATTATGGAGAGTGCGCGTGAATTATGCAGAGTGTGCGTGAAAATGCAGAGTGTGTGTGTGAATTATGGAGTGCGTGTGAATTATGGAGTGAGTGTGAATTATGGAGAGTGATTGTGAATTATGCAGAGTGAGCATGGATTATGGAGCGCGAGTGTGAAATATGCATAGTGAGTGTGAATTATGGAGAATGATTGTGAATTATGGAATGTGAATGTGAATTATGGAGAATGTGCGTGAATTTTGCAGAGTGAGCGTGAATTATGGAGTGGGTGTGAGTAATGGAGAGCGAGTGTGAATTATGGAATGAGAGTCCGAATTATGGAGAGCGAGTGTGAATTATGGAGAGTGTGAGAGAATTATGGAGAGTGAGTGTGAATTATGGAATGTGAGAGAGAATTATGGAGAGAGAGTGTGAATTGTAGAGAGCGTGTGTGAATTATCGAGAGTGTGTGTGAATTATGGAATGTGTGTGATAATTATGGAGAGTGAATGTGAATTATGCAGAGTGAGTGTTAATTATGGAATGTGAGTGTGAATGATGTAGCGTGTGCATTAATGATAGAGAGTGTGTGTAAATTATGGAGAGCGAGTGTGAATTAGGGAGAGAGAGTGTGAATTATTGAGAGCGAGAGTGAATTATGGAATGCGAGTGTGAATTAGGGAGAGAGAGTGTGAATTATGGAACGTGAGTGTGAATTATGGAGAATGAGCGTGAATTATGGAGAGTGAGTGTGAATTATGGAATGTGAGTGTGAATGATGGAGAGTGAGTGTGAATTATGGAGCGTGAGTGTGAATTATGGAGAGTGAGAGTGAATTGCCGTGAGCGAGTATGAATTATGGAATGTGAGTGTGAATTATAGAGAGTGAGTGTGAATTATGGAGTGTGTGAATTATAGAGTGTGAGTGTGAATTATGGAGTGTCAGTGTGAATTATGGAGTGTGTGAATTATAGAGAGTGAGTGTGAATTATGGAGAGTGAGAATGGAGTATGGAATGTGAGAGTGAATTATGGAGAGTGAGTGTGAATTATAGAGTGTGAGTGTAAATTATGGAGAGTGAGTGTGAATTATGGAATGTGAGTGTGAATTATGGAATGTGAGAGTTAATTATGGAGAGTGAGAGTGAATTATGGAATGTGAGTGTGAATTATGGAGAGTGAGAGTGAATTGTGGAATGTGAGAGTGAATTATGGAGAGTGAGTGTGATTTATGGTGAGTGAGTGTGAATTATGGAGTGTGTGAATTATAGAGAGTGAGTGTGAATTATGGAGAGTGAGAATGGAGTATGGAATGTGAGAGTGAACTATGGAGAGTGAGTGTGAATTATAGAGTGTGAGTGTAAATTATGGAGAGTGAGTGTGAATTATGGAATGTGAGTGTGAATTATGGAGTGTGTGTGTGAATTATGGAATGTGAGAGTGAATTATGGAGAGTGAGAGTTAATTATGGAGTGTGAGTGTGAATTATGGAATGTGAGAGTGAATTATGGAGAGTGAGAGTGAATTGTGTTGAGCGAGTGTGAATTATGGAATGTGAGTGTGAATTATGGAGAGTGAGAGTGAATTATGGAATGCGAGTGTGAATTAGGGAGAGCGCGTGTGAATTATTGAGAGTGAGTGTGAATTGTGGAGAGCGAGTGTGAATTATGGAATGTGAGTGTGAATTATGGAGAGTGAGAGTGAATTATGGAATGCGAGTGTGAATTAGGGAGAGCGCGTGTGAATTATTGAGAGTGAGTGTGAATTATGGAGAGTGAGTGTGAATTATGTAGCGTGTGCGTTAATGATAGAGTGTGTGTGTGAATTATGGAATGCGAGTGTGAATTTGGGAGAGAGAGTGTGAATTATGGAACGTGAGTGTGAATTATGGAGAATGAGCGTGAATTATGGAGAGTGAGTGTGAATTATGGAATGTGAGTGTGAATTATGGAGAGCGAGTGTGAATCATGGAGAGTGTGAGAGAATTATGGGGAGAGGGTGTGACTTAAGGAATGTGAAAGAGAATTATGGAGCGTGAGAGTGAATTATGGAGAGTGAGAGTGAATTGCCATGAGCGAGTGTGAATTATGGAGAGTGAGTGTGAATTATGGAGAGTGAGTGTGAATTATGGAGTGTGTGAATTATGGAGTGTGTGAATTATGGAGAGTGAGTGTGAATAATGGAATGTGAGAGATAATTGTGGAGAGTGTGTGTGAATTATGGAGTGCGTGAATTATCGAGTGTGTGAATTATGGAATGTGAAAGTGAATTATGGAGAGTGAGTGTGAAATATGGAGAGTGAGTGTGAATTATGGAGAGTGAGTGTTATTTATGGAATGTGAGTGTGAATTATGTAACGTTTGCATGAATGAAAGTGAGTGTGTGTGAATCATGGAGAGCGAGTGTGAATTATGGAATGTGTGTGTGAATTATGGAGAGTGAGAGTAAATTCTGGAATGCGAGTGTGAATTAGGGAGAGAGAGTGTTAATTATGGAACGCGAGTGTGAATTATGGAGAATGAGCGTGAATTATGGAGAGTGATTGTGAATTATGGAATGTGAGTGTGAATGATGGAGAGTGTGTGTGAATTCTGGAGCGCGAGAGTGAATTATGGAGAGTGAGAGTGAATTGTGTTGAGCGAGTGTGAATTATGGAATGTGAGTGTGAATTATGGAGAGTGAGAGTGAATTATGGAATGCGAGTGTGAATTAGGGATAGCGCGTGTGAATTATTGAGAGTGAGTGTGCATTATGGAGAGTGAGTGTGAATTATAGAATGTGAGTGTGAATTATGGATAGTGAGAGTGAATTATGGAATGCGAGTGTGAATTAGGGAGAGCGCGTGTGAATTATTGAGAGTGAGTGTGAATTATGGAGAGTGAGTGTGAATTGTGCAGCGTGAGTGTGAATTATGGAGAGTGAGAGTGAATTATGGAGAGTGAATGTGAATTATGGAGAGTGAGAGTGAATTATGGAGACTGAGTGTGAATTATGAGAGTGAGTGTGAATTATGCAGCGTGAGTGTGAATTATGGAGATTGAGTGTGAATTATGGAGAGTGAGCGTGAATTATGGAGACTGAGTTTGAATTATGGTCAGTGAGTGTGATTTTTGGAGAGTTAGAGTGAAATATGGAGAGTGAGTGTGAATTATGGAGAGCGTGCAAATTATGGAATGTGAGTGTGAATTATCCAGAGTGAGTGAGAATTATGGAGTGCGAGTGAGAATTATGGAGAGCGAGTGTGAATTATGGAGAGTGAGAATGAATTATGGAGAGTGAGAGTGAATTATGCAAATTATGGAATGTGAGTGTGAATTATGCAGAGTGAGTGTGAATTATGGAGAACGAGTGTGAATTATGGGGCGTGAGTGTGCATGATCGAGAGTGAGAGTGAATTATTGGGAATGAGTGTTAATTCTGGAGAGTGAGTGTGAATTCTGGAGAGTGAGTGTGAATTATAGAGAGTGAGTGAGTGTGAATAATGGAATGTGAGTGTGAATAATGCAGAGTGAGTGTGAATTATGGTGAGTGAGTGAGAATTATAGAGAGTGAGTGTGAATTGTGGAGAGTGAGTCTGATTTGTGGAGAGTGAGTGTGAACTATGGAGAGTGAGTGTGAATTATGGAATGTGAGTGTGAATTATGGAGAGTGCGCGTGAATTATGCAGAGTGTGCGTGAAAATGCAGAGTGTGTGTGTGAATTATGGAGTGCGTGTGAATTATGGAGTGAGTGTGAATTATGGAGAGTGATTGTGAATTATGCAGAGTGAGCATGGATTATGGAGCGCGAGTGTGAAATATGCATAGTGAGTGTGAATTATGGAGAATGATTGTGAATTATGGAATGTGAATGTGAATTATGGAGAATGTGCGTGAATTTTGCAGAGTGAGCGTGAATTATGGAGTGGGTGTGAGTAATGGAGAGCGAGTGTGAATTATGGAATGAGAGTCCGAATTATGGAGAGCGAGTGTGAATTATGGAGAGTGTGAGAGAATTATGGAGAGTGAGTGTGAATTATGGAATGTGAGAGAGAATTATGGAGAGAGAGTGTGAATTGTAGAGAGCGTGTGTGAATTATCGAGAGTGTGTGTGAATTATGGAATGTGTGTGATAATTATGGAGAGTGAATGTGAATTATGCAGAGTGAGTGTTAATTATGGAATGTGAGTGTGAATGATGTAGCGTGTGCATTAATGATAGAGAGTGTGTGTAAATTATGGAGAGCGAGTGTGAATTAGGGAGAGAGAGTGTGAATTATTGAGAGCGAGAGTGAATTATGGAATGCGAGTGTGAATTAGGGAGAGAGAGTGTGAATTATGGAACGTGAGTGTGAATTATGGAGAATGAGCGTGAATTATGGAGAGTGAGTGTGAATTATGGAATGTGAGTGTGAATGATGGAGAGTGAGTGTGAATTATGGAGCGTGAGTGTGAATTATGGAGAGTGAGAGTGAATTGCCGTGAGCGAGTATGAATTATGGAATGTGAGTGTGAATTATAGAGAGTGAGTGTGAATTATGGAGTGTGTGAATTATAGAGTGTGAGTGTGAATTATGGAGTGTCAGTGTGAATTATGGAGTGTGTGAATTATAGAGAGTGAGTGTGAATTATGGAGAGTGAGAATGGAGTATGGAATGTGAGAGTGAATTATGGAGAGTGAGTGTGAATTATAGAGTGTGAGTGTAAATTATGGAGAGTGAGTGTGAATTATGGAATGTGAGTGTGAATTATGGAATGTGAGAGTTAATTATGGAGAGTGAGAGTGAATTATGGAATGTGAGTGTGAATTATGGAGAGTGAGAGTGAATTGTGGAATGTGAGAGTGAATTATGGAGAGTGAGTGTGATTTATGGTGAGTGAGTGTGAATTATGGAGTGTGTGAATTATAGAGAGTGAGTGTGAATTATGGAGAGTGAGAATGGAGTATGGAATGTGAGAGTGAACTATGGAGAGTGAGTGTGAATTATAGAGTGTGAGTGTAAATTATGGAGAGTGAGTGTGAATTATGGAATGTGAGTGTGAATTATGGAGTGTGTGTGTGAATTATGGAATGTGAGAGTGAATTATGGAGAGTGAGAGTTAATTATGGAGTGTGAGTGTGAATTATGGAATGTGAGAGTGAATTATGGAGAGTGAGAGTGAATTGTGTTGAGCGAGTGTGAATTATGGAATGTGAGTGTGAATTATGGAGAGTGAGAGTGAATTATGGAATGCGAGTGTGAATTAGGGAGAGCGCGTGTGAATTATTGAGAGTGAGTGTGAATTGTGGAGAGCGAGTGTGAATTATGGAATGTGAGTGTGAATTATGGAGAGTGAGAGTGAATTATGGAATGCGAGTGTGAATTAGGGAGAGCGCGTGTGAATTATTGAGAGTGAGTGTGAATTATGGAGAGTGAGTGTGAATTGTGCAGCGTGAGTGTGAATTATGGAGATTGAGAGTGATTTATGGAGAGTGAGTGTGAATTATGGAGAGTGAGAGTGAATTATGGAGACTGTGTTTGAATTATGGTCAGTGAATGTGAATTATGGAGAGTTAGAGTGAAATATGGAGAGTGAGTGTGAATTATGGAGAGCGTGCAAATTATGGAATGTGAGTGTGAATTATCCCGAGTGAGTGAGAATTATGGAGTGCGAGTGAGAATTATGGAGAGCGAGTGTGAATTATGGAGAGTGAGAATGAATTATGGAGAGTGAGAGTGAATTATGCAAATTATGGAATGTGAGTGTGAATTATGCAGCCTGTGTGTGAATTATGGAGATTGAGAGTGATTAATGGAGAATGAGCGTGAATTATGGAGAGTGAGAATGAATTATGGAGACTGAGTTTGAATTATGGTCAGTGAGTGTGAATTATGGAGAGTGAGTGTAAATTATGGAGAGTTAGAGTGAAATATGGAGAGTGAGTGTGAATTATGGAGAGTGAGAGTGAATTATGCAAATTATGGAATGTGAGTGTGAATTATCCAGAGTGAGTGTAAATTATGTAGAGTGAGAGTGAATTATTGAGATTGAGTGTGAATTCTGGAGAGTGACTGTGAATTATGGAGAGTGAGAGTGAATTACTCGAACATAAGAACATAAGAATTAGGAACAGGAGTAGGCCATCTCGCTCCTCGAGCCTGCTCCGCCATTCAACAAGATCATGGCTGATCTGGCCATGGTCTCAGCTCCACTTACCCGCACGCTCCCCGTAACCCTTAATTCCCTTATTGGTTAAAAATCTATCTATCTGTGACTTCAATACATTCAATGAGCTAGCCTCAATTGCTTCCTTGGGGAGAGAATTCCACAGATTTACAACCCTCTGGGAGAAGAAATTCCTTCTCAACTCAGTTTTAAATTGGCTCCCCCATATTTTGAGGCTGTGCCCCCTAGTTCTAGTCTCCCCGACCAGTGGAAATAAACTCTCTGCCTCTGTGGAAAGTGAGTGTGAATTATAGCGAGTGAATGTGAATTATAGAGAATGAGTGTGAATGATACAGAGTGAGTGTGATTTATGGAGGGCGCGAATGAATTGTGGAGAGTGAGTGTGAATTATGGAGAGTGAGAGTGATTTATGGAATGTGAGTGTGAATTATGCAGAGTGAGTGTGAATTATGGAGAACGAGTGTGAATTATGGGGCGTGAGTGTGCATTATCGAGAGTGAGAGTGAATTATTGGGAATGAGTGTTAATTCTGGAGAGTGAGTGTGAATTCTGGAGAGTGAATGTGAATTATAGAGAGTGAGTGTGAATAATGGAATGTGAGTGCGAATTATGCAGAGTGAGTGTGAACTATGGAGAGTGAGTATGAATTATGGAAAGTGAGTGTGAATTATGGAGAGTGCGCGTGAATTATGCAGAGTGTGCGTGAATTATGCAGAGTGTGTGTGAATTATGGAGTGAGTGTGAATTATGGAGTGAGTGTGAATTATGGAGAATGATTGTGAATTATGCAGAGTGAGCATGGATTATGGAGCACGAGTGTGAAATACGCAGAGTGAGTGTGAATTATGGAGAATGATTGTGAATTATGGAATGTGAATGTGAATTATGGAGAATGTGCGTGAATTTTGCAGAGTGAGCGTGAATTATGGAGTGGGTGTGAGTAATGGAGAGCGAGTGTGAATTATGGAATGAGAGTCCGAATTATGGAGAGCGAGTGTGAATTATGGAGAGTGTGAGAGAATTATGGAGAGTGAGTGTGAATTATGGAATGTGAGAGAGAATTATGGAGAGTGAGTGTGAATTATGCAGAGTGAGTGTTAATTATGGAATGTGAGTGTGAATGATGTAGCGTGTGCGTTAATGATAGAGAGTGTGTGTGAATTATGGAGAGCGAGTGTGAATTAGGGAGAGAGAGTGTGAATTATGGAACGTGAGTGTGAATTATGGAGAATGAGCGTGAATTATGGAGAGTGAGTGTGCATTATGGAATGTGAGTGTGAATTATAGAGTGTGTGTGTGAATTATGGAGAGCGAGTGTGAATTATGGAATGCGAGTGTGAATTAGGGAGAGAGAGTGTGAATTATGGAACGTGCGTGTGAATTATGGAGAATGAGCGTGAATTATGGAGAGTGAGTGTGAATTATGGAATGTGAGTGTGAATTATGGAGAGCGAATGTGAATCATGGAGAGTGTGAGAGAATTATGGAGAGAGGGTGTGACTTAAGGAATGTGAAAGAGAATTATGGAGCGTGAGAGTGAATTATGGAATGTGAGAGTGAATTGCCATGAGCGAGTGTGAATTATGGAGAGTGAGTGTGAATTATGGAGAGTGAGTGTGAATTATGGAGTGTGTGAATTATGGAGAGTGAGTGTGAATTATGGAATGTGAGAGTGAATTATGGAGAGTGAGTGTGAATTATGGAGTGTGAGTGTGAATTATGGAATGTGAGAGTGAATTATGGAGAGTGAGAGTGAATTATGGAGAGTGAGTGTAAATTATGGAGTGTGTGAATTATGGAGAGTGAGTGTGAATTATGGAGAGTCAGTGTGAGTATTGGAGATGAGGGTGAATTATGGAACGTGAGAGTGAATTATGGAACGTGATTGTCGATTATGGAGAGTGAAAGTGAATTATGGAGAGTGAGTGAGAAGTATGGAATGCGAGTGCGAATTATGGAGAGCGAGTGTGAATCATGGAGAGTGTGAGAGAATTATGGAGAGAGGGTGTGACTTAAGGAATGTGAAAGAGAATTATGGAGAGTGAGTGTGAATTATAGAGAGCAAATGTGAATTATGGATTGTGTGAATTATCGAGAGTGTGTGTGAATTATGGAATGTGAGTGTGAATTATGGAGAGTTTGTGTGAATGATGGAGAGCGAGTGTGAATTATGGAGAGCGAGTGTGAATTATGAAATGTGAGTGTGAATTATGGAGGGTGAGAGTGAATTTTGGAATGTGAGTGTGAATTAGGGAGAGAGAGTGTGAATTATGGAGCGTGAGAGTGAATTATGGAGAGTGATTGTGAATTATGAATGTGAGTGTGAATTATGCAGAGTGACAGCAAACTATGGAGAGTGAGAGTGAATTATAGGGTGTGAGTGTTAATTATGAAGACTGAGTGTGACTTTTGGAGAGTGAGTGTGAATTATGGAGAATGAGCGTGAATTATGGAGAATGAGTGTGCATTATGGAATGTGAGTGTGAATGATGGAGAGTGAGTGTGAATTATGGAGAGTGAGTGTGAATTATGGAGTGTGTGAATTATAGAGAGTGAGTGTGAATTATGGAGAGTGAGAATGAAGTATGGAATGTGAGAGTGAATTATGGAGAGTGAATGTAATTATAGAGTGCGAGTGTAAATTGTGGAGAGTGAGTGTGAATTATGGAATGTGAGTGTGAATTACGGAGTGTGTGTGTGAATTATGGAATGTGAGAGTGAATTATGGAGAGTGAGAGTTAATTATGGAGTGTGAGTGTGAATTATGGAATGTGAGAGTGAATTATGGAGAGTGAGAGTGAATTATGTAGTGTGAGTGTGAATTATAGAGAGTGTGCATGAATTATGGAATGTGAGAGTGAATTATGGAGAGTGAGTGTGAATTATGGAGAGTGAGTGTAAATTATGGAGTGTGTGAATTATGGAGAGTGAGTGTGAATTATGGAGAGTCAGTGTGAGTATTGGAGATGAGGGTGAATTATGGAACGTGAGAGTGAATTATGGAACGTGATTGTCGATTATGGAGAGTGAAAGTGAATTATGGAGAGTGTGAGAGAATTATGGAGAGTGAATGTTAATTATGGAGAGTGAGTGTTAAATATGGAATGTGAGAGTGAATTACGTGGAGTGAGTTTGAATTATGGAGAGTGAGAGTGAATTATGGAGAGTGAATGTGAATTATGGAGAGTGAGTGTTAAATATGGAATGTGAGTGTGAATTATGTAGAGTGTGTGTGAATGATGGAGAGTGTGTGTGAATTATGGAATGTGAGTGTGAATATGGAGAGTAAGTGAATTATGGAATGTGAGAGTGAATTATGGAGAGTGAGTGTGAATTATGGAGAGTGGGTGTGAATTATGGACTGTGTGAATTATAGAGAGTGAGTGTGAATTATGGAGAGTCAGTGTGAGTATTGGAGATGAGTGTGAATTACGGAATGTGAGAGTGAATTATGGAACGTGATTGTTGATTATGGAGAGTGAAAGTGAATTATGGAGAGCGAGTGAGAAGTATGGAATGCGAGTGCGAATTATGGAGAGCGAATGTGAATTATGGAGAGTGTGAGAGAATTATGGAGAGAGGGTGTGACTTATGGAATGTGAGAGATAATTGCGGAGAGTGAGTGTGAATAATAGAGAGCTTGTGTGAATTATGGAGTGTGAAAATTATCGAGAGTGTGTGTGAATTATGGAATGTGAGAGTAAATTATGGAGATGAGTGTGAATTATGGAGAGTGAGTGTTAATTATGGAATGTGAGTTTGAATTATATAGCGTGTGCGTGAATGATAGAGACTGTGTGTGAATTATGGAGAGCGAGTGTGAATTATGGAATGTGAGTGTGAATTATGGAGGGAGAGAGTGAATTATGGAATGCGAGTGTGAATTAGGGAGAGAGAGTGTGAATTATGGAACGTAATTGTGAATTATGGAGAATGAGCATGAATTATGGAGAGTGAATGTGAATTATGGATAGTGAGTGTGAATGATGGAGAGTGGGTGTGAATTATAGGGAGTGAGTGTTAATTATGAAGACTGCGTGTGAATTTTGGAGAGTGAGTGTGAATTTTAGAGAGTCAGTTTGAGTAATGGAGAGGAGTGTGAATTATGGAGAGTGTGAGAGAATTATGGAGAGTGAGTGTGAATTATGGAATGTGAGAGAAAATTATAGAGAGCGTGTGTGAATTATCGAGAGTGTGTGTGAATTATGGAATGTGTGAGAGAATTATGGAGAGTGAGTGTGAATTATGCAGAGTGAGTGTTAATTATGGAATGTGAGTGTGAATTATGTAGCGTGTGCGTTAATGATAGAGTGTGTGTGTGAATTATGGAGAGCGAGTGTGAATTATGGAATGCGAGTGTGAATTAGGGAGAGAGAGTGTGAATTATGGAACGTGAGTGTGAATTATGGAGAATGAGCGTGAATTATGGAGAGTGAGTGTGAATTATGGAATGTGAGTGTGAATTATGGAGAGCGAATGTGAATCATGGAGAGTGTGAGAGAATTATGGAGAGAGGGTGTGACTTAAGGAATGTGAAAGAGAATTATGGAGCGTGAGAGTGAATTATGGAATGTGAGAGTGAATTGCCATGAGCGAGTGTGAATTATGGAGAGTGAGTGTGAATTATGGAGAGTGAGTGTGAATTATGGAGTGTGTGAATTATGGAGAGTGAGTGTGAATTATGGAATGTGAGAGTGAATTATGGAGAGTGAGTGTGAATTATGGAGTGTGAGTGTGAATTAGGGAGAGAGAGTTTGAGTTATGGAACGTGAGTGTGAATTATGGAGAATGAGCATGAATTATGGAGAGTGAATGTGAATTATGGAATGTGAGTGTGAATGATGGAGAGTGAGTGTGAACTATGGAGCGTGAGAGTGAATTATGGGGAGTGATTGTGAATTATGGAATGTGAGTGTGAATTATGCAGAGTGACAGCAAACTATAGAGAGTGAGAGTGAATTATAGGGAGTGAGTGTTAATTATGAAGACTGAGTGTGAATTTTGGAGAGTGAGAGTGAATTATGGAGTGTGTGAATTCTAGAGAGTGAGTGTGAATTATGGAGAGTTAGTGTGAGTAATGGAGAGGAGTGTGAATTATGGAATGTGAGAGTGAGTTATGGAACGTGATTGTCAATTATGGAGAATGAGCGTGAATTATGGAGAGTGAGTGTGAATTATGGAATGTGTGTGTGAATGATGGAGTGTGAGTGTGAATTATAAAGAGTGTGCGTGAATTATGCAATGTGAGAGTGAATTATGGAGAGTGAGTGTGAATTATGGAGAGTGAGTGTGAATTATGGAGTGCGTGAATTATAGAGAGTGAGTGTGAATTATGGAGAGTCAGTGTGAGTATTGGAGATGAGTGTGAATTATGGAACGTGAGAGTGAATTATGGAACGTGATTGTTGATTATGGAGAGTGAAAGTGAATTATGGAGAGCGAGTGAGAAGTATGGAATGCGAGTGCGAAATATGGAGAGCGAGTGTGAATTATGGAGAGTGTGAGGGATTTATGGAGAGAGGGTGTGACTTATGGAATGTGAGAGCTAATTGTGGAGAGTGAGTGTGAATTATAGAGAGCGTGTGTGAATTATGGAGTGTGTGAATTATGGAGAGTGAGTGTGAATTATGGAATGTGAGAGTGAATTATGGAGAGTGAGTGTGAATTATGGAGAGTGATGGTTAATTCTGGAATGTGAGTTTGAATTATGTAGCGTGTGCGTGAATGATAGAGAGTGTGTGTGAATTATGGAGAGCGAGTGTGAATTATGGAATGTGAGTGAATTATGGAATGTGAGAGTGAATTATGGAGAGTGAGTGTGAATTATGGAGAGTGAGTGTGAATTATGGAGTGTGTGAATTATAGAGAGTGAGTGTGAATTATGGAGAGTGAGAATGAAGTATGGAATGTGAGAGTGAATTATGGAGAGTGAGTGTGAATAATAGAGTGTGAGTGTAAATTATGGAGAGTGAGGATGAATTATGGAATGTGAGTGTGAATTATGGAGTGTGTGTGTGAATTATGGAATGTGAGAGTGAATTATGGAGAGTGAGAGTTAATTATAGAGAATGTGCATGAATTATGGAATGTGAGAGTGAATTATGGAGAGTGAGAGTGAATTATGTAGTGTGAGTGTAAATTATGGAGTGTGTGAATTATGGAGAGTGAGTGTGAATTATGGAGAGTCAGTGTGAGTATTGGAGATGAGGGTGAATTATGGAACGTGAGAGTGAATTATGGAACGTGATTGTCGATTATGGAGAGTGAAAGTGAATTATGGAGAGTGTGAGAGAATTATGGAGAGTGAGTGTGAATTATGGAATGTGAGAGAGAAATATGGAGAGAGTGTGAATTATAGAGAGGGTGTGAATTATGGAGTGTGTGAATTATCGAGAGTGTGTGTGAATTATGGAATGTGAGAGACAATTATGGAGAGTGAGTGTGAATTATGGAGAGTGAGTGTTAATTATGGAATGTGAGTGTGAATTATGGAGGGTGAGAGTGAATTATGGAATGCGAGCGTGAATTAGGGAGAGAGAGCGTGAATTATGGAACGTGAGTGTGAATTATGGAGAATGAGCGTGAATTATGGAGAGTGAGTGTGAATTATGGAATGTGTGTGTGAATTATGGAGTATGTGAATTATCGAGTGAGTGTGAATTATGGAGAGTCAGTGTGAGTATTGGAGATGAGTGTGAATTATGGAACGTGAGAGTGAATTATGGAACGTGATTGTTGATTATGGAGAGTGAAAGTGAATTATGGAGAGGGAGTGAGAAGTATGGAATGCGAGTGCGAAATATGGAGAGCGAGTGTGAATTATGGAGAGTGTGAGAGATTTATGGAGAGAGGGTGTGACTTATGGAATGTGAGAGATAATTATGGAGAGTGAGTGTGAATTATAGAGAGCGTGTGTGAATTATGGAGTGTGTGAATTATGGAGAGTGAGTGTGAATTATGGAATGTGAGAGTGAATTATGGAGAGTGAGTGTGAATTATGGAGAGTGAGTGTTAATTCTGGAATGTGAGTTTGAATTATGTAGCGTGTGCGTGAATGATAGAGAGTGTGTGTGAATTATGGAGAGCGAGTGTGAATTATGGAATGTGAGTGAATTATGGAATGTGAGAGTGAATTATGGAGAGTGAGTGTGAATTATAGAGAGTGAGTGTGAATTATGGAGTGTGTGAATTATAGAGAGTGAGTGTCAATTATGGAAAGTGAGAATGAAGTATGGAATGTGAGAGTGAATTATGGAGAGTGAGTGTGAATAATAGAATGTGAGTGTAAATTATGGAGAGTGAGGATGAATTATGGAATGTGAGTGTGAATTATGGAGTGTGTGTGTGAATTATGGAACGTGAGAGTGAATTATGGAGAGTGAGAGTTAATTATAGAGAATGTGCATGAATTATGGAATGTGAGAGTGATTTATGGAGAGTGAGAGTGAATTATTTAGTGTGAGTGTAAATTATGGAGTGTGTGAATTATGGAGAGTGAGTGTGAATTATGGAGAGTCAGTGTGAGTATTGGAGATGAGGGTGAATTATGGAACGTGAGAGTGAATTATGGAACGTGATTGTCGATTATGGAGAGTGAAAGTGAATTATGGAGAGTGTGAGAGAATTATGGAGAGTGAGTGTGAATTATGGAATGTGAGAGAGAATTATGGAGAGAGTGTGAATTATAGAGAGTGTGTGAATTATGGAGTGTGTGAATTATCGAGTGTGTGTGAATTATGGAATGTGAGAGAGAATTATGGAGAGTGAGTGTGAATTATGGAGAGTGAGTGTTAATTATGGAATGTGAGTGTGAATTATGGAATGTGAGTGTGAATTATGGAGGGTGAGAGTGAATTATGGAATGCGAGTGTGAATTAGGGAGAGAGAGCGTGAATTATGGAACATGAGTGTGAATTATGGAGAATGGGCATGAATTATGGAGAGTGATTGTGAATTATGGAATGTGAGTGTGAATGATGGAGAGTGAGTGTGAATTATGGAGCGTGAGAGTGAATTATGGAGAGTGAGAGTGAATTGCCATGAGCGAGTGTGAATTATGGAATGTGAGTGTGAATTATAGAGAGTGAGTGTGAATTATGGAGTGTGTGAATTATGGAGAGGAGTGTGAATTATGGAATGAGAGAGTGAATTATGGACTGTGATTTTCAATTATGGAGAGTGAAAGTGAATTATGGAGAGCGAGTGTGAATTATGGAATTCGAGTGCGAATTATGGAGAGCGAGTGTAAATTATGGAGAGTGTGAGAGAATATGGAGACTGAGTGAGAATTATGGAATGTGAGAGAGAATTATCGAGAGTGAGTGTGAAATATAGAGTGTGTGTGTTAATTATGGAGGGTGTGAATTATCGAGAGTGTGTGTGAATTATGGAATGTGAGAGTGAATTATGGAGTGTGAGTGTGAATTATGGAGAATGAGAGTGAATTATGTAGAGTGAGTTTGAATTATGGAGAGTGAGATTGAATTATGGAGAGTGAATGTGAATTATGGAGAGTGATTGTTAAATATGGAATGTGAGTGTGAATTATGTAGAGTGTGCGTGAATGATGGAGAGTGTGTGTGAATTATGGAGAGTGAGTGTGAATTATGGAATGTGAGTGTGAATATGGAGAGAGAGTGAATTATGGAATGTGAGAATGAATTATGGAGAGTGAGTGTGAATTATGGAATGAGTGAATTATAGAGAGTGAGTGTGAATTATGGAGAGTCAGTGTGAGTATTGGAGATGAGTGTGAATTACGGAACGTGTGAGTGAATTATGGAATGTGATTGTCGATTATGGAGAGTGAAAGTGAATTATGGAGAACGAGTGAGAAGTATGGAATGCGAGTGCGAATTATGGAGAGCGAGTGTGAATTATGGAGAGTGTGAGAGAATTCTGGAGAGAGGGTGTGACTTATGGAATGTGAGAGAGTATTATGGAGAGTGAGTGTGAATTATTGGGAGCATGTGTGAATTATGGAGTGTGAAAATTATCGAGAGTGTGTGAGAATTATGGAATGTGAGAGTAAATTATGGAGAGTGAGTGTGAATTATGGAGAGTCAGTGTTAATTATGGAATGTGAGTTTGAATTATGTAGCGTGTGCGTGAATGATAGAGACTGTGTGTGAATTATGGAGAGCGAGTATGAATTATGGAATGTGAGTGTGAATTATGGAGGGTGAGAGTGAATTATGGAATGCGAGTGTGAATTAGGGAGAGAGAGTGTGAATTATGGAACATAAGTGTGAATTATGGAGAATGAGCATGAATTATGGAGAGTGAATGTGAATTATGGAATGTGAGTGTGAATGATGGAGAGTGAGTGTGCATTATGGAGCGTGAGAGTGAATTCTGGAGAGTGATTGGGAATTATGGAATGTGAGTGTGAATTATGCAGAGTGACAGCAAACTATGGAGAGTGAGAGTGAATTATAGGGAGTGAGTGTTAATTATGAAGACTGAGTGTGAATTTTGGAGAGTGAGTGTGAATTATAGAGAGTCAGTGTGAGTAATGGAGAGGAGTGTGAATTATGGAACGTGAGAGCGAGTTATGGAATGTGATTGTCAATTATGGAGAGTGAAAGTGAATTGTGGAGAGCGAATGTGAATTATGGAATGAGAGTGCGAGTTATGGAGAGCGAGTGTGAATTATGGAGAGTGTGAGAGAATTATGGAGAGTGAGTGTGAATTATGGAATGTGAGAGAGAATTATAGAGAGCGTGTGTGAATTATCGAGAGTGTGTGTGAATTATGGAATGTGTGAGAGAATTATGGAGAGTGAGTGTGAATTATGCAGAGTGAGTGTTAATTATGGTATGTGAGTGTGAATTATGTAGCGTGTGTGTTAATGATAGAGAGTGTATGTGAATTATGGAGAGCGAGTGTGAATTTTGGAATGCGAGTGTGAATTAGGGAGAGAGAGTGTGAATTATGGAACGTGAGTGTGAATTATGGAGAATGAGCGTGAATTATGGAGCGTGAGTGTGAATTATGGAATGTGAGTGTGAATGATGGAGAGTGAGTGTGAATTATGGAGCGTGAGAATGAATTATGGAGAGTGAGAGTGAATTGCCATGAGCGAGTGTGAATTCTGGAATGTGAGTATGAATTATAGAGATTGTGAGTGAATTATGGAATGTGAGTGTGAATTATGGAGAGTGAGTGTGAGTTATGGAGAGTGAGTGTGAATTATGGAGTGTGTGAATTATAGAGAGTGAGTGTAAATTATGGAGAGTGAGTGTGAATTATGGAATGTGAGAGTGAATTATGGTGAGTGAGAATGAATTATGTAGTGTGAGTGTGAATTATAGAGAGTGTGTGTGAATTATGGAATGTGAGAGTGAATTATGGAGAGTGAGTGTGAATTATGGAGAGTGAGTGTAAATTATGGAGTGTGTGAATTATGGAGAGTGAGTGTGAATTATGGAGAGTCAGTGTGAGTATTGGAGATGAGGGTGAATTATGGAACGTGAGAGTGAAATATGGAACGTGATTGTCGATTATGGAGAGTGAAAGTGAATTATGGAGAGCGAGTGAGAAGTATGGAATGCGAGTGCGAATTATGGAGAGCGAGTGTGAATCATGGAGAGTGTGAGAGAATTATGGAGAAAGGGTGTGACTTAAGGAATGTGAAAGAGAATTATGGAGAGCGAGTGTGAATTATGGAAAGCGAGTGTGAATTATGGAATGTGAGTGTCAATTAAGGAGGGTGAGAGTGAATTATGGAATGCGAAGGTGAATCAGGGAGAGAGATTGTGAATTATGGAACGTGAGTGTGAATTATGGAGAATGAGCATGAATTATGGAGACTGAGAGTGAATTATGGAATGTGAGTGTGAATGATGGAGAGTGAGTGTGACTTATGGAGCGTGAGAGTGAATTATGGAGAGTGATTGTGAATTATGGAATGTGAGTGTGAATTATGCAGAGTGGCAGCAAACTATGGAGAGTGAGAGTGAATTATAGGGACTGAGTGTTAATTATAAAGACTGAGTGTGAATTTTAGAGAGTGAGTGTGAATTATCGAGAGTCAGTGTGAGTAATGAAGAGGAGTGTGAATTATGGAACGTGAGAGTGAGTTATGGAACGTGATTGTCAATTATGGAGAGTGTGAGAGAATTATGGAGAGTGAGTGTGAATTATGGAATGTGAGAGAGAATTATGGAGAGTGAGTGTGAATTATGCAGAGTGAGTGTTAATTATGGAATGTGAGTGTGAATGATGTAGCGTGTGCGTTAATGATAGAGAGTGTGTGTGATTTATGGAGAGCGAGTGTGAATTATGGAATGCGAGTGTGAATTAGGGAGAGAGAGTGTGAATTATGGAACGTGAGTGTGAATTATGGAGAATGAGCGTGAATTATGGAGAGTGAGTGTGAATTATGGAATGTGAGTGTGAATGATGGAGAGTGAGTGTGAATGATGGAGAGTGAGTGTGCATTATGGAGAGTGAGCGTGAATTGCCGTGAGCGAGTGTCTATTATGGAATGTGAGTGTGAATTATAGAGAGTGTGAGTGAATTATGGAATGTGAGAGTGAATTATGGAGAGTGAGTGTGAATTATGGAGAGTGAGTGTCAATTATGGAGTGTGTGAATTATAGAGAGTGAGTGTGAATTATGGAGAGTGAGAATGAAGTATGGAATGTGAGAGTGAATTATGGAGAGTGAGTGTGAATTATAGTGTGTGTGTGTAAATTATGGAGAGTGAGTGTGAATTATGGAGAGTGATTGCGAATTATGGAGTGTGTGTGTGAATTATGGAATGAGAGTGTGAATTATGGAGAGTGAGAGTTAATTATGGAGTGTGAGTGTGAATTATAGAGTGTGCATGAATTATGGAAAGTGAGTGTGAATTATGGAGAGTGCGTGTGAATTATGGAGAGCGAGTGTGAATTATGGAATGTGAGTGTGAATTATGGAGGGTGAGAGTGAATTATGGAATGCGAGTGTGAATTAGGGAGAGAGAGTGTGAATTATGGAACATGAGTGTGAATTATGGAGAATGAGCATGAATTATGGAGAGTGAGAGTGAATTATGGAATGTGAGTGTGAATGATGGAGAGTGAGTGTGAATTATGGAGCGTGAGAGTGAATTATGGAGAGTGATTGTGAATTATGGAATTTGAGTGTGAATTATGCAGAGTGACAGCAAACTATGGATAGTGAGTGTGAATTATAGGGAGTGAGTGTTAATTATGAAGACTGAGTGTGAATTTTGGAGAGTTAGTGTGAATTATAGAGAGTCAGTGTGAATAATGGAGAGGAGTGTGAATTATTGAACGTGAGAGTGAGTTATGGAATGCGAGTGTGAATTAAGGAGAGTGAAAGTGAATTATGGAGAGCGAGTGAGAAGTATGGAATGCGAGTGCGAATGATGGAGAGTGAGTGTGAATTATGGCGCGTGAGAGTGAATTATGGAGAGTGATTGTGAATTATGGAATGTGAGTGTGAATTATGGAACGTGAGTGTGAATTATGGAGAATGAGCGTGAATTATGGAGAGTGAGTGTCAATTGTGGAATGTGTGTGTGAATGATGGAGTGTGAGTGTGAATGATATAAAGTGCGTGTGAATTATGGAATGTGAGAGTGAATTATGGATAGTGAGTGTGAATTATGGAGAGTGAGTGTGAATTATGGAGTGTGTGAATTATAGAGAGTGAGTGTGAATTATGGAGAGTCAGTGTGAGTATTGGAGATGAGTGTGAATTATGGAACGTGATTGTCGATTATGGAGAGTGAAAGTGAATTATAGAGAGTGAGTGAGAATTATGGAATGCGAGTGCGAATTATGGAGAGCGAGTGTGAATTATGGATAGTGTGAGAGAATTATCGAGAGAGGGTGTGACTTATGGAATGTGAGAGATAATTATGGAGAGTGAGTGTGAATTATAGAGAGCGTGTGTGAATTATGGAGTGTGTGAATTATCGAGAGTGTGTGTGAATTATGGAATGTGAGAGTGAATTATGGAGAGTGAGTGTGAATTATGGAGAGTGAGTGTTAATTATGGAATGTGAGTTTGAATTATGGAAGGTGAGAGTGAATTATGGAATGCGAGTGTGAATTAGGGAGAGAGAGTGTGAATTATGGAACGTGAGTGTGAATTATGGAGAATGAGCGTGAATTATGGAGAATGAGCATGAATTATGGAGAGTGAATGTGAATTATGGACTGTGAGTGTGAATAATGGAGAATGAGTGTGAATTTTGGAGTGTAAAAGTGAATTATGGAGAGTGATTATGAATTATGAAATGTGAGTGTGAATTATGCAGAGTGACAGCAAACTATGAAGAGTGAGAGTGAATTATAGGGAGTGAGTGTTAATTATGAAGACTGAGTGTGAATTTTGGAGAGTGAGTGTGAATTATAGAGAGTCAGTGTGAGTAATGGAGAGGAGTGTGAATTATGGAACGTGAGAGTGAGTTACGGAACGTGATTGTCAAATATGGAGAGTGAAAGTGAATTATGTAGAGCGAGTGTGAATTATGGAATGCGAGTGCGAATTATGGAGAGCGAGTGTGAATTATGGAGAGTGTGAGAGAATTATGGAGAGTGAGTGTGAATTATGGAATGTGAGAGAATTATGGAGAGAGTGTGAATTATAGAGAGTGTGTGTGAATTATGGAGTGTGTGAATTATCGAGAGTGTGTGTGAATTATGGAGAGTCAGTGTGAGTATTGGAGATGAGGGTGAATTATGGAACGTGAGAGTGAATTATGGAACATGATTGTCGATTATGGAGAGTGAAAGTGAATTATGGAGAGTGAGAGAGAATTATGGAGAGTGAGAGTGAATTATGGAGTGTGAGTGTGAATTATAGAGAGTGTGCGTGAATTATGGAATTTGAGAGTGAATTATGGAGAGTGTGTATTAATTATGGAGAGTGAGTGTGAATTATGGAGTGTGTGAATTATAGAGAGAGAGTGTGAATTATGGAAAGTCAGTGTGAGTATTGGTGATGAGTGTGAATTATGGAACGTGAGAGTGAATTCTCGAAAGTGATTGTCGATTATGGAGAGCGAGTGTGAATTATGGAGAGTGTGAGAGAATTATGGAGTGAGGGTGTGACTTATGGAATGTGAGAGAGAATTATGGAGAGTGAGTGTTAATTATAGAGAGTGAGTGTTAATTTTGGCATGTGAGTTTGAATTATGTAGAGTGTGCGTGAATGATAGAGACTGTGTGTGATTTATGGAGAGCGAGTGTGAATTATGGAATGTGAGTGTGAATTATGGAGGGTGAGAGTGAATTATGGAATGCGAGTGTGAATTAGGGAGAGAGAGTGTGAATTATGGAACGTAAGTGTGAATTATGGAGAATGAGCATGAATTATGGAGAGTGAATGTGAATTATGGAATGTGAGTGTGAATGATGGAGAGTGAGTGTGAATTATGGAGCGTGAGAGTGAATTCTGGAGAGTGATTGTGAATTATGGAATGCGAGTGCGAATTATGGAGAGCGAGTGTGAATTATGGATAGTGTGAGAGAATTTTCGAGAGAGGGTGTGACTTATGGAATGTGAGAGATAATTATGGAGAGTGAGTGTGAATTATAGAGAGCGTGTGTGAATTATGGAGTGTGTGAATTATCGAGAGTGTGTGTGAATTATGGAATGTGAGAGTGAATTATGGAGAGTGAGTGTGAATTATGGAGAGTGAGTGTTAATTATGGAATGTGAGTTTGAATTATGGAAGGTGAGAGTGAATTATGGAATGCGAGTGTGAATTAGGGAGAGAGAGTGTGAATTATGGAACGTGAGTGTGAATTATGGAGAATGAGCGTGAATTATGGAGAATGAGCATGAATTATGGAGAGTGAATGTGAATTATGGACTGTGAGTGTGAATAATGGAGAGTGAGTGTGAATTTTGGAGTGTAAAAGTGAATTATGGAGAGTGATTATGAATTATGAAATGTGAGTGTGAATTATGCAGAGTGACAGCAAACTATGAAGAGTGAGAGTGAATTATAGGGACTGAGTGTTAATTATGAAGACTGAGTGTGAATTTTGGAGAGTGAGTGTGAATTATAGAGAGTCAGTGTGAGTAATGGAGAGGAGTGTGAATTATGGAACGTGAGAGTGAGTTACGGAACGTGATTGTCAAATATGGAGAGTGAAAGTGAATTATGTAGAGCGAGTGTGAATTATGGAATGCAGTGCGAATTATGGAGAGCGAGTGTGAATTATGGAGAGTGTGAGAGAATTATGGAGAGTGAGTGTGAATTATGGAATGTGAGAGAATTATGGAGAGAGTGTGAATTATAGAGAGTGTGTGTGAATTATGGAGTGTGTGAATTATCGAGAGTGTGTGTGAATTATGGAGAGTGAGTGTGAATTATGGAGAGTCAGTGTGAGTATTGGAGATGAGGGTGAATTATGGAACGTGAGAGTGAATTATGGAACGTGATTGTCGATTATGGAGAGTGAAAGTGAATTATGGAGAGTGTGAGAGAATTATGGAGAGTGAGTGTGAATTATAGAGAGTGTGTGAATTATGGAGTGTGTGAATTATCGAGAGTGTGTGTGAATTATGGAATGTGAGAGAGAATTATGGAGAGTGAGTGTGAATTATGGAGAGTGAGTGTTAATTATGGAATGTGAGTGTGAATTATGGAGGTGAGAGTGAATTATGGAATGCGAGTGTGAATTAGGGAGATAGAGTGTGAATTATGGAACGTGAGTGTGAATTATGGAGAATGAGCGTGAATTATGGAGAGTGAGTGTGAATTATGGAATTTGAGTGTGAATGATGGAGAGTGAGTGTGAATTATGGAGCGTGAGAGTGAATTATGGCGAGTGAGAGTGAATTGCCATGAGCGAGTGTGAATTATGGAATGTGAGTGTGAATTATAGAGAGTGAGTGTGAATTATGGAGTGTGTGAATTATAGAGTGTGAGTGTGAATTATGGAGTGTCAGTGTGAATTATGGAGAGGAGTGTGAATTTTGGAATGAGAGAGTGAATTATGGACTGTGATTTTCAATTATGGAGAGTTAAAGTGGATTATGGAGAGCGAGTGTGAATTATGGAATGCGAGTGCGAATTATGGAGAGCGAGTGTAAATTATGGAGAGTGTGAGAGAATATGGAGAGTGAGTGAGAATTATGGAATGTGAGAGAGAATTATCGAGAGTGAGTTTGAATTATAGAGTGTGTGTGTTAATTATGGAGGTGTGAATTATCAAGAGTGTGTGTGAATGATGGAATATGAGAGTGAATTATGGAGTGTGAGTGTGAATTATGGAGAGTGAGAGTGAATTACTTAGAGTGAGTTTGAATTATGGAGAGTGAGAGTGAATTATGGAGAGTGAATGTGAATTATGGAGAGTGAGTGTTAATTATGGAATGTGTGTGTGAATTATGTAGAGTGTGTGTGAATGATGGAGAGTGTGTGTGAATTATGGAGAGTGAGTGTGAATTATGGAATGTGAGTGTGAATATGGAGAGAGAGTGAATTATGGAATGTGAGAGTGAATTACGGAGAGTGAGTGTGAATTATGGAGAGTGAGAGTGAATTATGGAGAGTGAGTGTGAATTATGGAGAGTGAGTGTGAATTATGGAGAGTGAGTGTGAATTATGGAGTGTGTGAATTATGGAGAGTGAGTGTGAATTATGGAATGTGAGAGTGAATTATGGAGAGTGAGTGTGAATTCTGGAGTGTGAGTGTGAATTATGGAATGTGAGAGTGAATTATGGAGAGTGAGAATGAATTATGGAGAGTGAGTGTAAATTATGGAGTGTGTGAATTATGGAGAGTGAGTGTGAATTATGGAGAGTCAGTGTGAGTATTGGAGATGAGGGTGAATTATGGAACGTGAGAGTGAATTATGGAACGTGATTGTAGATTATGGAGAGTGAAAGTGAATTATGGAGCGTGAGTGAGAAGTATGGAATGCGAGTGCGAATTATGGAGAGAGGGTGTGACTTAAGGAATGTGAAAGAGAATTATGGAGAGTGAGTGTGAATTATAGAGAGCAAATGTGAATTATGGATCGTGTGAATTATCGAGAGTGTGTGTGAATTATGGAATGTGACTGTGAATTATGGAGAGTGTGTTTGAATTATGGAGAGCGAGTGTGAATTATGGAGAGCGAGTGTGAATTATGAAATGTGAGTGTGAATTATGGAGGGTGAGAGTGAATTTTGGAATGTGAGTGTGAATTAGGGAGAGCGAGTGTGAATTATGGAATGTGAGTGTGAATTATGCAGAGTGACAGCAAACTATGGAGAGTGAGTGTGAATTATAGGGAGTGAGTGTTAATTATGAAGACTGAGTTTGAATTTTGGAGAGTGAGTGTGAATTATAGAGTGTCAGTGTGAGTAATGGAGAGGAGTGTGAATTATGGAACGTGAGAGTGAGTTATGGAACGTGATTGTCAATTATGGAGAGTGAAAGTGAATTATGGACAGCGAGTGTGAATTATGGATTGCGAGTGTGAATTAAGGAGAGTGAGTGTGAATTATGGAATGTGAGAGTGAATTATGGAGAGTGAGAGTGAATTATGGAGAGTGAGAGTGAATTATGGAGTGTGAGTGTGAATTATAGAGAGTGTGCGTGAATTATGGAATTTGAGAGTGAATTATGGAGAGTGAGTATGAATTATGGAGAGTGAGTGTGAATTATGGAGTGTGTGAATTATAGAGAGTGAGTGTGAATTATGGAAAGTCAGTGTGAGTATTGGAGATGAGTGTGAATTATGGAACGTGAGAATGAATTCTCGAAAGTGATTGTCGATTATGGAGAGCGAGTGTGAATTATGGAGAGTGTGAGAGAATTATGGAGTGAGGGTGTGACTTATGGAATGTGAGAGAGAATTATGGAGAGTGAGTGTTAATTATAGAGAGCGTGTGTGAATTATGGAGTGTGTGAATTATTGAGAGTGTGTGTGAATTATGGAATGTGAGAGTGAATTATGGAGAGTGAGTGTGAATTATAGAGAGTGAGTGTTAATTTTGGCATGTGAGTTTGAATTATGTAGAGTGTGCGTGAATGATAGAGACTGTGTGTGAATTATGGAGAGCGAGTGTGAATTATGGAATGTGAGTGTGAATTATGGAGGGTGAGAGTGAATTATGGAATGCGAGTGTGAATTAGGGAGAGAGAGTGTGAATTATGGAACGTAAGTGTGAATTATGGAGAATGAGCATGAATTATGGAGAGTGAATGTGAATTATGGAATGTGAGTGTGAATGATGGAGAGTGAGTGTGAATTATGGAGCGTGAGAGTGAATTCTGGAGAGTGATTGTGAATAATGGAATGTGAGTGTGAATTATGCAGAGTGACAGCAAACTATGGAGCGTGAGAGTGAATTATAGGGAGTGAGTGTTAATTATGAAGACTGAGTGTGAATTTTGGAGAGTGAGTGTGAATTATAGAGAGTCAGTGTGAGTAATGGAGAGGAGTGTGAATTATGGAACGTGAGAGCGAGTTAAGGAACGTGATTGTCAATTATGGAGAGTGAAAGTGAATTGTGGAGAGTGAGTGTTAATTTTGGAATCTGAGTTTGAATTATGTAGCGTGTGCGTGAATGATAGAGAGTGTGTGTGAGTTATGGAGAGCGAGTGTGAATTATGGAATGTGAGTGTGAGTTATGGAGAGCGAGTGTGAATTATGGAATGCGATTGTGAATTAGGGAGAGAGAGTTTGAGTTATGGAACGTGAGTGTGAATTATGGAGAATGAGCGTGGATTATGGAGAGTGAATGTGAATTATGGAATGTGAGTGTGAATGATGGAGAGTGATTGTGAACTATGGAGCGTGAGAGTGAATTATGGAGAGTGATTGTGAATTATGGAATGTGAGTGTGAATTATGCAGAGTGACAGCAAACTATGGAGCGTGAGAGTGAATTATAGGGAGTGAGTGTTAATTATGAAGACTGAGTGTGAATTTTGGAGAGTGAGAGTGAATTATGGAGTGTGTGAATTCTAGAGAGTGAGTGTGAATTATGGATAGTTAGTGTGAGTAATGGAGAGGAGTGTGAATTATGGAATGTGAGAGTGAGTTATGGAACGTGATTGTCAATTATGGAGAGTGAAAGTGAATTATGGCGAGCGAGTGTGAATTATGGAATGCGAGTGCGAATTATGGAGAGCGAGTGTGAATTATGGAGAGTGTGAGAGAATTATGGAGAGTGAGTGTGAATTATGGAATGTGAGAGAGAATTATGGAGAGAGTGTGAATTATAGATAGTGTGTGTGAATTATATAGTGTGTGAATTATCGAGAGTGTGTGTGAATTATGGAATGTGAAAGAGAATTATGGAGCGTGAATGTGAATTATGGAGAGTGAGTGTTAATTATGGAATGTGAGTGTGAATTATGTAGCGAGTGCGTGAATGATAGAGAGTGTGTGTGAATTATGGAGAGCGAGTGTGAATTATGGAATGTGAGTGTGAATTATGGAACGTGAGTGTGAATTATGGAACGTGAGTGTGAATTATGGAGAATGAGCGTGAATTATGGAGAGTGAGTGTGAATTATGGAATGTGTGTGTGAATGATGGAGTGTGAGTGTGAATTATAAAGAGTGTGCGTGAATTATGCAATGTGAGAGTGAATTATGGAGAGTGAGTGTGAATTATGGAGTGTGTGAATTATAGAGAGTGAGTGTGAATTATGGAGAGTCAGTGTGAGTATTGGAGATGAGTGTGAATTATGGAACGTGAGAGTGAATTATGGAACGTGATTGTTGATTATGGAGAGTGAAAGTGAATTATGGAGAGCGAGTGAGAAGTATGGAATGCGAGTGCGAAATATGGAGAGCGAGTGTGAATTATGGAGAGTGTGAGAGATTTATGGAGAGAGGTTGTGACTTATGGAATGTGAGAGATAATTATGGAGAGTGAGTGTGAATTATAGAGAGCGTGTGTGAATTATGGAGTGTGTGAATTATGGAGAGTGAGTGTGAATTATGGAATGTGAGAGTGAATTATGGAGAGTGAGTGTGAATTATGGAGAGTGAGTGTTAATTCTGGAATGTGAGTTTGAATTATGTAGCGTGTGCGTGAATGATAGAGAGTGTGTGTGAATTATGGAGAGCGAGTGTGAATTATGGAATGTGAGTGAATTATGGAATGTGAGAGTGAATTATGGCGAGTGAGTGTGAATTATGGAGAGTGAGTGTGAATTATGGAGTGTGTGAATTATAGAGAGTGAGTGTGAATTATGGAGAGTGAGAATGAAGTATGGAATGTGAGAGTGAATTATGGAGAGTGAGTGTGAATAATAGAGTGTGAGTGTAAATTATGGAGAGTGAGAATGAATTATGGAATGTGAGTGTGAATTATGGAATGTGAGAGTGAATTATGGAGAGTGAGAGTGAATTATGTAGTATGATTGTAAATTATGGAGTGTGTGAATTATGGAGAGTGAGTGTGAATTATGGAGAGTCAGTGTGAGTATTGGAGATGAGGGTGAATTATAGAACGTGAGAGTGAATTATGGAACGTGATTGTCGATTATGGAGAGTGAAAGTGAATTATGGAGAGTGTGAGAGAATTATGGAGAGAGTGTGAATTATAGAGAGTGTGTGAATTATGGAGTGTGTGAATTATCGAGAGTGTGTGTGAATTATGGAATGTGAGAGAGAATTATGGAGAGTGAGTGTGAATTATGGAGAGTGAGTGTTAATTATGGAATGTGAGTGTGAATTATGAAGTGTGAGAGTGAATTATGGAATGCGAGTGTGAATTAGGGAGAGAGAGCGTGAATTATGGAACGTGAGTGTGAATTATGGAGAATGGGCATGAATTATGGAGAGTGATTGTGAATTATGGAATGTGAGTGTGAATGATGGAGAGTGAGTGTGAATTATGGAGCGTGAGAGTGAATTATGGAGAGTGAGAGTGAATTGCCATGAGCGAGTGTGAATTATGGAATGTGAGTGTGAATTATAGGGAGTGAGTGTTAATTATGAAGACTGAGTGTGAATTTTGGAGAGTGAGTGTGAATTATAGAGAGTCAGTGTGAGTAATGGAGAGGAGTGTGAATTATGGAACGTGAGAGCGAGTTATGGAATGTGATTGTCAATTATGGAGAGTGAAAGTGAATTGTGGAGAGCGAATGTGAATTATGGAATGAGAGTGCGAATTATGGAGAGCGAGTGTGAATTATGGAGAGTGTGAGAGAATTATGGAGAGTGAGTGTGAATTATGGAATGTGAGAGAGAATTATAGAGAGCGTGTGTGAATTATCGAGAGTGTGTGTGAATTATGGAATGTGTGAGAGAATTATGGAGAGTGAGTGTGAATTATGCAGAGTGAGTGTTAATTATGGTATGTGAGTGTGAATTATGTAGCGTGTGTGTTAATGATAGAGAGTGTGTGTGAATTATGGAGAGCGAGTGTGAATTATGGAATGCGAGTGTGAATTAGGGAGAGAGAGTGTGAATTATGGAACGTGAGTGTGAATTATGGAGAATGAGCGTGAATTATGGAGAGTGAGTGTGAATTATGGAATGTGAGTGTGAATGTTGGAGAGTGAGTGTGAATTATGGAGCGTGAGAGTGAATTATGGAGAGTGAGAGTGAATTGCCATGAGCGAGTGTGAATTATGGAATGTGAGTATGAATTATAGAGATTGTGAGTGAATTATGGAATGTGAGTGTGAATTATGGAGAGTGAGTGTGAGTTATGGAGAGTGAGTGTGAATTATGGAGTGTGTGAATTATAGAGAGTGAGTGTGAAGTATGGAGAGTGAGAATGAGTTCTGGAATGTGAGAGTGAATTCTGGAGAGTGAGGGTGAATTATAGAGTGTGAGTGTAAATTATGGAGAGTAAGTGTGAATTATGGAATGTGAGAGTGAATTATGGAGAGTGAGAATGAATTATGTAGTGTGAGTGTGAATTATAGAGAGTGTGTGTGAATTATGGAATGTGAGAGTGAATTATGGAGAGTGAGTGTGAATTATGGAGAGTGAGTGTAAATTATGGAGTGTGTGAATTATGGAGAATGAGTGTGAATTATGGAGAGTCAGTGTGAGTATTGGAGATGAGGGTGAATTATGGAACGTGAGAGTGAATTATGGAACGTGATTGTCGATTATGGAGAGTGAAAGTGAATTATGGAGAGCGAGTGAGAAGTATGGAATGCGAGTGCGAATTATGGAGAGCGAGTGTGAATCATGGAGAGTGTGAGAGAATTATGGAGAGAGGGTGTGACTGAAGGAATGTGAAAGAGAATTATGGAGAGTGAGTGTGAATTATAGAGAGCGTGTGTGAATTATGGAGTGTGTGAATTATCGAGAGTGTGTGCGAATTATGGAATGTGAGTGTGAATTATGGAGAGCGAGTGTGAATTATGGAAAGCGAGTGTGAATTATGGAATGTGAGTGTCAATTAAGGAGGGTGAGAGTGAATTATGGAATGCGAATGTGAATCAGGGAGAGAGATTGTGAATTATGGAACGTGAGTGTGAATTATGAAGAATGAGCATGAATTATGGAGACTGAGAGTGAATTATGGAATGTGAGTGTGAATGATGGAGAGTGAGTGTGACTTATGGAGCGTGAGAGTGAATTATGGAGAGTGATTGTGAATTATGGAATGTGAGTGTGAATTATGCAGAGTGGCAGCAAACTATGGAGAATGAGAGTGAATTATATGGACTGAGTGTTAATTATAAAGACTGAGTGTGAATTTTAGAGAGTGAGTGTGAATTATCGAGAGTCAGTGTGAGTAATGAAGAGGAGTGTGAATTATGGAACGTGAGAATGAGTTATGGAACGTGATTGTCAATTATGGAGAGTGAAAGTGAATTGTGGAGAGCGAGTGTGAATTATGGAATGAGAGTGCGAATTATGGAGAGCGAGTGTGAATTATGGAGAGTGTGAGAGAATTATGGAGAGTGAGTGTGAATTATGGAATGTGAGAGAGAATTATGGAGAGAGAGTGTGAAGTATAGAGAGCGTGTGTGAATTATCGAGTGTGTGTGAATTATGGAATGTATGAGATAATTATGGAGAGTGAGTGTGAATTATGCAGAGTGAGTGTTAATTATGGAATGTGAGTGTGAATGATGTAGCGTGTGCGTTAATGATAGAGAGTGTGTGATTTATGGAGAGCGAGTGTGAATTAGGGAGATAGAGTGTGAATTATGGAGAGCGAGAGTGAATTATGGAATGCGAGTGTGAATTAGGGAGAGAGAGTGTGAATTATGGAACGTGAGTGTCAATTATGGAGAATGAGCTTGAATTATGGAGAGTGAGTGTGAATTATGGAATGTGAGTGTGAATGATGGAGAGTGAGTGTGAATGATGGAGAGTGAGTGTGCATTATGGAGAGTGAGAGTGAATTGCCGTGAGCGAGTGTCTATTATGGAATGTGAGTGTGAATTATAGAGAGTGTGAGTGAATTATGGAATGTGAGAGTGAATTATGGAGAGTGAGTGTGAATTATGGAGAGTGAGTGTCAGTTATGGAGTGTGTGAATTATAGAGAGTGAGTGTGAATTATGGAGAGTGAGAATGAAGTATGGAATGTGAGAGTGAATTATGGAGAGTGAGTGTGAATTATAGAGTGTGTGTGTAAATTATGGAGAGTGAGTGTGAATTATGGAGAGTGAGTGCGAATTATGGAGTGTGTGTGTGAATTATGGAATGAGAGTGTGAATTATGGAGAGTGAGAGTTAATTATGGAGTGTGAGTGTGAATTATAGAGTGTGCATGAATTATGGAATGTGAGAGTGAATTATGGAAAGTGAGTGTGAATTATGGAGTGTGTGAATTATCGAGAGTGTATGTGAATTATGGAATGTGAGTGTGAATTATGGAGAGTGTGTGTGAATTATGGAGAGCGAGTGTGAATTATGGAATGTGAGTGTGAATTATGGAGGGTGAGAGTGAATTATGGAATGCGAGTGTGATTTAGGGAGGGAGAGTGTGAATTATGGAACATGAGTGTGAATTATGGAGAATGAGCATGAATTATGGAGAGTGAGAGTGAATTATGGAATGTGAGTGTAAATGATGGAGAGTGAGTGTGAATTATGGAGCATGAGAGTGAATTATGGAGAGTGATTGTGAATTATGGAATGTGAGTGTGAATTATGCAGAGTGACAGCAAACTATGGATAGTGAGTGTGAATTATAGGGAGTGAGTGTTAATTATGAAGACTGAGTGTGAATTTTGGAGAGTTAGTGTGAATTATAGAGAGTCAGTGTGAATAATGGAGAGGAGTGTGAATTATGGAACGTGAGAGTGAGTTATGGAATGCGAGTGTGAATTTAGGAGAGTGAAAGTGAATTATGGAGTGCGAGTGAGAAGTATGGAATGCGAGTGCGAATGATGGAGAGTCAGTGTGAATTATGGCGCGTGAGAGTGAATTATGAAGAGTGATTGTGAATTATGGAATGTGAGTGTGAATTATGGAACGTGAGTGTGAATTATGGAGAATGAGCGTGAATTATGGAGAGTGAGTGTCAATTGTGGAATGTGTGTGTGAATTATGGAGAGTGAGTGTGAATTATGGAGTGTGTGAATTATAGAGAGTGAGTGTGAATTATGGAGAGTCAGTGTGGGTATTGGAGATGAGTGTGAATTACGGAACGTGAGAGCGAATTATGGAACGTGATTGTCGATTATGGAGAGTGAAAGTGAATTATAGAGAGCGAGTGAGAACTATGGAATGCGAGTGCGAATTATGGAGAGCGAGTGTGAATTATGGAGAGTGTGAGAGAATTATGGAGAGAGGGTGTGACTTATGGAATGTGAGAGATAATTATGGAGAGTGAGTGTGAATTATAGAGAGCGTATGTGAATTATGGAGTGTGTGAATTATCGAGAGTGTGTGTGAATTATGGAATGTGAGAGTGAATTATGGAGAGTGAGTGTGAATTATGGAGAGTGAGTGTTAATTATGGAATGTGAGTTTGAATTATGGAGGGTGAGAGTGAATTATGGAATGCGAGTGTGAATTAGGGAGAGAGAGTGTGAATTATGGAACGTGAGTGTGAATTATGGAGAATGAGCATGAATTATGGAGAGTGAATGTGAATTATGGACTGTGAGTGTGAATGATGGAGAGTGAGTGTGAATTTTGGAGTGTAAAAGTGAATTATGGAGAGTGATTATGGATTATGAAATGTGAGTGTGAATTATGCAGAGTGAC
Organism: Pristiophorus japonicus; assembly: GCF_044704955.1. Lineage (NCBI taxonomy): Eukaryota > Metazoa > Chordata > Chondrichthyes > Pristiophoridae > Pristiophorus > Pristiophorus japonicus. Next base: position 152,108,874 of record NC_091984.1, on the reverse strand, counting down.
AGCAAACTATGAAGAGTGAGAGTGAATTATAGGGAGTGAGTGTGAATTATGAAGACTGAGTGTGAATTTTGGAGAGTGAGTGTGAATTATGGAGAGTCAGTGTGGGTATTGGAGATGAGTGTGAATTACGGAACGTGAGAGCGAATTATGGAACGTGATTGTCGATTATGGAGAGTGAAAGTGAATTATAGAGAGCGAGTGAGAACTATGGAATGCGAGTGCGAATTATGGAGAGCGAGTGTGAATTATGGAGAGTGTGAGAGAATTATGGAGAGAGGGTGTGACTTATGGAATGTGAGAGATAATTATGGAGAGTGAGTGTGAATTATAGAGAGCGTATGTGAATTATGGAGTGTGTGAATTATCGAGAGTGTGTGTGAATTATGGAATGTGAGAGTGAATTATGGAGAGTGAGTGTGAATTATGGAGAGTGAGTGTTAATTATGGAATGTGAGTTTGAATTATGGAGGGTGAGAGTGAATTATGGAATGCGAGTGTGAATTAGGGAGAGAGAGTGTGAATTATGGAACGTGAGTGTGAATTATGGAGAATGAGCATGAATTATGGAGAGTGAATGTGAATTATGGACTGTGAGTGTGAATGATGGAGAGTGAGTGTGAATTTTGGAGTGTAAAAGTGAATTATGGAGAGTGATTATGGATTATGAAATGTGAGTGTGAATTATGCAGAGTGACAGCAAACTATGAAGAGTGAGAGTGAATTATAGGGAGTGAGTGTGAATTATGAAGACTGAGTGTGAATTTTGGAGAGTGAGTGTGAATTATAGAGAGTCAGTGTGAGTAATGGAGAGGAGTGTGAATTATGGAACGTGAGAGTGAGTTACGGAACGTGATTGTCAAACATGGAGAGTGAAAGTGAATTATGTAGAGCGAGTGTGAATTATGGAATGCGAGTGCGAATTATGGAGAGCGAGTGTGAATTATGGAGAGTGTGAGAGAATGATGGAGAGTGAGTGTGAATTATGGAATGTGAGAGAATTATGGAGAGAGTGTGAATTATAGAGAGTGTGTGTGAATTATGGAGTGTGTGAATTATCGAGAGTGTGTGTGAATTATGGAATGTGAGAGAGAATTATGGAGAGTGAGTGTGAATTATGGAGAGTGAGTGTTAAATATGGAATGTGAGTGTGAATTATGTAGAGTGTGCGTGAATGATGGAGAGTGTGTGAATTATGGAGAGCGAGTGTGAATTATGGAATGTGAGTGTGAATATGGAGAGAGAGTGAATTATGAAATGTGAGTGTGAATTAGGGAGAGCGAGTGTGAATTATGGACAGTGAGTGTAATTTATGGAGAGTGAGAGAGAATTATGGAGAGTGAGAGTGAATTATGGAGAGTGAGTGTTAAACATGGAATGTGTATGTGAATTATGGAGAGTGAGTGTGAATTATGGAATGTGAGAGTGAATTATGGAGAGTGAGTGTGAATTATGGAGAGTGAGTGTGAATTATGAACTGTGTGAATTATCGAGAGTGAGTGTGAATTATGGAGAGTCAGTGTGAGTATTGGAGATGACTGTGAATTACGGAACGTGATTGTCGATTATGGAGAGTGAAAGTGAATTATGGAGAGCGAGTGAGAAGTATGGAATGCGATTGCGAATTATGGAGAGCGAGTGTGAATTATGGAGAGTGTGAGAGAATTATGGAGAGAGGGTGTGACTTATGGAATGTGAGAGAGAATTATGGAGAGTGAGTGTGAATTATAGAGAGCGTGTGTGAATTATGGAGTGTGTGAATTATCGAGAGTGTGTGTGTATTATGGAATGTGAGAGTGTATTATGGAGAGTGAGTGTGAATTATGGAGAGTGAGTGTTAATTATGGAATGTGAGTTTGAATTATGTAGCGTGTGCGTGAATGATGGAGAGTGTGTGTGAATTATGGAGAGCGAGTGTGAATTATGGAATTT